>NW_010315837.1:43204-81624 GCF_000700745.2 Antrostomus carolinensis
CAGGTTATCACCCTAAATACTGTACTATAGAATTTGTTATTCATTAGGCTACTTAATTTTACAGTTATGCATATAAAATGAAATAGACTTAACAGGATAACCTGAAACAGGTTGCCTTGTGACTATCTCCTTGTATTATAATGTTCCTCATATTGAAATACTTAATGTCACAAGTACTTTTTTCTTTCTCTAAGCAAAAACTCATTACTTGAATTTGATTGATATCTGCATATATTTTGGGAACCAGAAAACCACATATAATACTGCAGTGAATGAACTGAATCAATGGAAGGAACTCAACTGTACTAATACAGCCTAAAATAAATTATAGCTTCTGTACAAATACCCTACTGGCTTTTAAGAATGAAAGTTCCTCTTGATCAATAAAAAATATGATGAAGCAAATGGATTCTGTACAGAACAACAGGTTATGCAATGACTGTACTTACAGGCTTCAGATCACAGTGAATTATTCTTTCCTGGTAGAGCACCTGTAAACATCTCAGCACACACTGAGTGAAGTGTCGAATTAAAGACAAACTGAAACCTTGGAAGTTGTTCTTTTTGATCAACTCATACAAATTTATTCTGCAGGAGTTGTGGGGGTGGAAGAAAAAGAAGACAGAAAGCAGAAAAGAGATTAGGGAATTTATTCTTAAAGGCATGATTAGTTTACAGTGCATTAAAAAAGTATTTAGCCTGTCTTCCTACATGAGGGAAGACTCATGCAGAAGAAAATGACTGAGCTATTTTTCTCCTTGAGAATGCTGTTCTGCATGTAATATGCACAAACATCTCCCTGATTCTCCAGATCTAACTAAGACATAATGCCAGAGGACTTGCTTGCTTTATAAACAGTGCTATGTTATGCAGATGTGCTGATTTTCACCAAGAGCAACCATCATTCAGGAGCTGAGTAATAAATTTTCTTCAGTCTCCTTTCACTCTCACATGTCTTTGCTTTGGCACCTTGTGTAAATACTTTTCATCTAAAGAGTCTATAATCAGCAGTAAATCTTTCTAGATAAATAGCCCTACAAATTCAGGTCTTGTTAGGTTTTTATATCCCTCCAGTCACCATCATAGAATTGTGGAATTGTTTTGGTTCGAAAAGACCTTTAAGATCATCGAGTCCAACTGTAAACTGAACACTGCCAAGTCCACCACTAAACCATGTCCCTAAGCACCACATCTACACATCTTTTAAATACCTCCAGGGATGGTGACTCCACCACAGGAAAATATACTTTACCCCAGCAATTCAAAGGAAATACAGAAGTGATTGCGAAAGTAGAAGTATTCTTTCATGTGGATGATATTGTGAGTATCATCCTTGTCCTTCTTCAGAAGAGCATCAAGGATCTTCACTTCCACCAAAGCCTGGCTGTGAAATCTGAAATATCACATGATATGTTACCATTAACTCAGTCTAAGTTTATCACAAGACAAATACTACAAACATCACAATCTTATTGTAAACTCAACATGTGGGATAATGATTAAAATGTCACGATTCACCCCTGTTAACTACTGTAACTTTGATTCATTATGGTTGTGTAGTCTACATATACTGGCCTTGTATAGTATTTAAGAGTATTTATTTTGACTTGTTTAAAAAAAAAAATAAAAAATAAAAATAAAACAGCCTCAAATGAGCACCCAGAGTAAAACCCTGCTACTTTCAAAGTCATAGGAATGCTTCTGTTCACTCAAGCAGGGACATATTTCACACCAACCACAGTGAGACAGTCAGTTTTGAAGAGCATCTTTACATTTAGTGTTAACTGAGCAGGAAAACTGAACAGCTAAAATTCTGGTGATGTAGTCAACATTCTCATTCTCATCATTCTCATCATTCTCATCTGCCAATGACCCTCTAGTTCAAGTTGAATTCAACTAAAAACTTGTAACCAGTCATGTAACAAGAAGAGGTTGCTTAGGACTATAGTGTAGAATTTTTCATGTTAAAATAAGCGACTGGAGCCCCCCAGCATGTCCCTGTGGTTTTGAAGGCCTGGGGGTGGGAGAGCGAATGTAGGCTCTGAGCTCTCAGTCATGCAGGGCTGGTTTCCTGGGCTGTGCATTAACTGTGTCACAGATACAGAAACCTCCTTGTAAGTCTGGAAAAACTGTGCCTGCTTTCATAGACTGTGTCCCCTGGGTCCAGGCCAATTCTGTGTCCCTGATATCACCTTTCTTCACTCTGTTCTCACTGTGTTTAATGAAAGCCTGATGTACAGGGGGCTTGATTTTGCTTTGTTCACATTATCCCAGATTGTCACTGCCTACATAACAAAAAGCTGATTGTACTGGTTTAAAGTCAACTGTTGTCTCACCTTTTCTTATTCCTTATTATTTTCAACGCCACTAATTCATTGGTTTTATGATCCAAGCATTTAGCCACCTGGCCAAATGACCCTTTCCCAATCACCTCCAACACTTCATATCGATATGCAATGTGGTCATGTAAAACCTTCAAAAGAAAACAAATATTTCAATCCAGATAGTACAACAAAGATCAGGCTTTAAAGTAGTTGATGGGTGTGTGAGTTTACTGACTATGAAAGATGCTGCACTGGTAGCAACTAAAGCCTACGTTAAACAAGGGTAGACTCATCTCAATCTTGAATGAGATGTTGTCTTGGTTTAGGCAGTTGTTCTATCACCCAATGACCCCTCCCTACCTGAGAATGGGAACTGGGAAAAGTAAAGGAGACCCATGGGTTGAAATTAAAACAGATTTAATGAAATAGTAAGAAGAATTAATATTAATATTAGTACTAATATAAAATACACAAAGTTATGCTCAGCTGACGAAAGCACGACAATCACAACAAATGGGAGAGTAAGCCTTGGGAGCAGAGAGACAGGCAAGACCCTCCATGGGTGACAGCTGTTGAGGAAGAGGGTCATTCCCAGCAAACTTTCCAATTTACACTGAGTGTGACATTTATAGTACGGAATACTTCTGTTGGCCAGCTTGGGTAAGCTGCCCTGGCTTTTGCTGCTCCTAGCCTTAGCACCTGGCTAAATCTAAACTGCTAAAGACCTGGATCATTTCCTGGATCAGGAAATCTGCATGCCAGGTCTGGCCACAAACTAAAACAAAGGGTCTTATCAACTTTGTTCTCACCAAATTGCATGCTGCAGTCTTCTTAAAATGCAGCTTTTCTGACGGAGAATTGATTCTATGATTCTACCTCAGCAAAACCAGGACAGATGCAAAGCAGGTCTCTCTTTAGGATTCTCTTCTGAGCTTTAAAGTGATCAGTACTGATGTTTTCACTATGTGAATATTTATCTTCTAGAAAAAACATTTATCTCATATATATCACTTTAGATTTGGCAGACAGTCACTACAAACTTACTGAGCTGAAAATGAATACCATAATTTTTTCACTTACCTTTAAATAGGAACCATGCTCATCATCGTAACAATTATTATTCTGGGTTTCAGGCAAACCTTCAATCTTTTTAGCTTCCAGCCCAAGAAACCATAGCTCTGTATAACTGAAAATTTCTTTTTGCTCATAGACTGTTAACTGGTTTCTAAAATTTTTCAAGGCTTCTAAATCAGAAAACAAGAATATAAAACCAAACATCAATACAATGTCAGAAACCTCATGGCAAATTGCTTTTACAATGGAATATTTTACAGTAGAGCATGCCACTTGAGCAGGAGGCTGAGTAGATGACTGTTAGAGGTCCCTTCCCAATAATATTTCTATGATTCTACAATGTTGACATTTTGCACAAATTTATGTTTATTTTTATTTTTCTGACAGTATTATGTTCCACAAAGCATTTGTTATCTATCACCAAGATTTTTAAGAGAGTTCAGGTAAAAATGATTTGATTCTGAGCAAAGTTAAGTACCTAGATGTTTTTAAACATCTCATCTATTGTCTATCTGCTTCAGCAAGCTTCACAACTTACATAAAAAAAACAGTACGTTTTTATTGGTTTGATTGTCATATTTATAAAATGTCAGTAAGCTTTAGTTAACTAAAGTATTTGTCTTTCTGATGATAGAAAATGACAAGTTCAGATGCATGAGATTAGGAATTAAGTGGGACCCAAATCTGCAGTTCTCCTAATTCTGATTCCTCCTGCACAGAAGCATTTCAGCTACCTTAGCACCTCCACTTAAATAATTTAAATCTAGATAAATAATGAGATGGTAGCATTACAAATCAACGTGTTCTCTAGGCATGCACGTGGGTAATTTGTTAAACAGTGGCAGATCTCCATCCATTAATGCAGGGATGCTAAAGAATTTCAAAGCAAAAGGCCACTATTTTTTTTTTTTTCCCATAGACTCCTTCTAAAAATAGAGTAACTCTGATGGAAAGTTTCTAGATCTGAGAACTCCCAAAATGCAATTTAGCCCACATAGATAAAATGTGAGAGGGTTGCAACCAAGTGGGAGAAGTGTTTCATCACTGTAATAGAATATTGCTGTCACCTACATGACCTGTCACAAGTCTTCAACAAATAAACATTCTTTTTTATAATACATACTTCTCTCATTTACATATTTAAAATTGTTTATTTGTTCTGCTATTGCCTACATCCCCAAGTAGGATTTTTAGAAATCACTGAGCCCATCCATATTCTTGTTCTCCAAGTTGTTTGTTACATATTTCAGTGACCATTTAGCATGGGACCTCTGGTCACTGAGCATCTTCCTGACTGCATATACTCCTTATCATTGCGGGCAGCTTGTTACTCCAGTCATTTTAGCATGATCTGTTGTATTCTACCTGAAGCTGTCATAGGCAGTTTGACACTGATGCTGGTGCTTTCCAGTTCTGATGGTTTTGTCTGGGCTCTGGTATCACTTTCAGGAAGACTGTCTGGAAGGTTAAATTGGGAAAAATTGCCCCGAGTTCTGTTTTCCTGTCAAGCCAAAAAAAAAAAAAAAAAAAAAAAAAAAGAAAAACAAGTAGTAAATTTTGTTTTCAGAACATTCAGCTGATCTGCAATTATATAAATATAGAAAAAATACATATTTATTTTGGATTTGTTGAGTGATCTCTATGTTAATTTTGTTCTGAGGCAGAACAAGCATGCTTGGGGACTAGAACACCCTACTTACCCAAAGAACAAATTCTGCCAATAGCACTAGAGGTTATTGGACCATGGAAAGATAAATCTCTAAATAAAAGAAGCAAGTTCATCTTCAAGGTTCATTCAATACATGGGCTCTCTCACTTTGTATAAATGCTACAAAATGCCATGGTTTCATCAAGTTGCAGTAACTTGCATGAGCTAGGGTAGGATCTGAGTATGTTCTTCCTAGTACAGAGGGAAGGAAAGATACTGGTATCTTTCCTGTAATAGGCATTATCCATCTTGGATTTCTATGTTGGCACATGCACTGGTAAGTTGTGCTTGAATCCTTGAGATTGCTTGTGCAGCCCACAGGACTGCAGGGACACCAGCTTGGGTCTGCACTCTTACACGTATATAACAGAAATATCAAGACTTGTATGAATGGGGAATGAATGGGCCTGTGTGGGTGCAGAAGCACAGGAGGAAGAAATTGCAGAAGGACATACATCTGTCACCTATATCAGTGGGTCATCAAGATGCCAGCACATGTAGATTCTCAGGGCTTCCAGAATGTGAAAAAAACAAAGGATAGGCTACAGAATCAAGCCTTGAAAAGACAATGGAGGGTTGTAGACAAAAGGGAGCCAGATAAGGAAACAGAAAACAGTGTGCTCTCTGATTAGGGTGTAAGGTGTAAGGTCATGTTCTCCTCAATCCTTTCATTGAGGGGAAAAGACTCAGATGGACCAATGCATGCAATAGATCAATACCTGCCTGAAGTACAGAGAGGGCGATGGCTTCTATGAACAGGGAACTCTGACCAGGCACAAACACAGTAAGGAGCACAAAAAAGGTGGAAGCAGAGATGGGTTGTCTGGGATACCTGCAAGAGACACTACCTGAACATGCAGGTATGATTAGGAAAGCCAAAGCTCAGTTAGAATTAAAGCTAGCAAGGAATGTGAAAGTCAGTAAGAACAGTTTCTATAAGTACATCACCAGCAAAAAAAGGAGGGCTAAGGGAAATGAGAACCCACTGCCTACCAGAATTTGAGACCTAGTGACCAAAGACTGGAAAAAGACCAAGGTACTCAGTGCTTTTCATTGGTAAGTTTTGCCTTCAGGCCTCTCAAGTCCCTGAGTCTAGGGGAGTCTCTAAAGTATTTTTGAGACTAACCCATTCCCCCTCATCATTCACAATATTTTGCTTCTTGTAGCTTTGCCCAATTATACACTCCCCCCCCAACCAAATTGAATAATTTGTAGTAGTAGCAAGCTGCCAATTTCAAAGTCAAAAGTATTTGAGAAGATTCTTGACTTCCCAAACAAAATGCATTGTGTGGGGACTGTCAGTGCAAGAGATCTGAAAAGACTCCATATTGAACCCCTATGGAGTGTGTCAAGTCTCTCAATAAAGAGACTCCATTGAAGCAGAAGAAAGGTGAAAAAAGGAGTGATCAGAGTAGTGGTGGTGAGTAGTGCAGGTCCCTGATTTGTTGGGGAGAGAAGCAGCAAAGAAAGAAGAGTACAGACAGGGGATGAACGTAGTAATTGTGAAAAAATGAGAAAGAAGTAACGCCAAAAGAGAAGATGTTTTCAAAAACCTCACACAATGTTGGGTGTCCACTAAAATATCTGGAGATATACACAACCATACTGGTAAGTAATGTGTCTATTTGACTGTTGATAGTTCTTCCTTCTCTCCCCGCCCGGCTTTAACTATGGCTGAAAACAGAAACTGATGCAAATGCTGACACTAAATTATTTCTCTCTTCCCACACACAAACACACTTGTGACACTGACTCTCTCTTAGCAGTACTAGAGAGAAGCTGATTAACCACTCAAACACAAGATGTCATAGAGCTTTATTAACTCACCTGAAGAGAGGGGAGGACATTCTGCAAGCTCTTATTTGTTATCTGAGGCAGGCTGCTTTCAAGGGGGGGAGGGTTTGCAGTGTCTGCAACCAAACCATGCTTTGCTTGACCTTCCAGATGTGGGAGGGAAAGAACACTGCGACTGACTTTCTAAATAGAAAGCATAAGTAAATATTACATAACACCTTCGAAAAACAAAGATTTAAAAACTTGGAAAATGTGTATGGTTCACTCCTGACACCTAATGGTGAAAGGAAAGAGAGCAGATCCTCTCCTGTAGCTCCTAGTTGTACTGATGGACAGGAGAAGGTTGTCCAGGCAACTGGGCAGCCTGACACGTTTTAGGACACAAAAGTTTCCCCACAAAAGTATTTCCACCCAGCACCAGAGCAGTGACTGCTTCAGCTGGAAAAGGTGGTTGGGCTTGGAAACTGAACAGGCGTTCCAAGCAATAGGACTCCTCTGAGTGGGGAAAATAAAGCATGCGTAGGGTAATAAACAGGCATGAAGAGTAAATGGCAGGCAACATCATTAGATATTCCCAATGCCAGAAGAGAAATTGGGACTAGACTGCTGCCAAACACCAGGGTGGAGCAGTGGGAGGGTCTTCCCTGCACTGCTTTATTAATATTTCTTTCCTCCTCATTTCCCTTGGAGTTCACTTTGACCAGGACCCTTTGTTGCATCCCTCATTAGTGAGGAAAAGGCAAGCTCTGCACAAACTTTATTGAAAAATAAATGCTTATGTTCATTTGAAAACTCCAGGATTATTAGTCCTTCCTTTAGACTTCTCCCATTTGATAATTACAAAAGATTTCTATACTACTTCTTTAAAGTCAGTCATCTAAGGATGTGGTTTTGTAAATGTTAGGACCTCTAATATGCTTGGATGTCTAAAGTGAGAGAAATCATACTCTTATCAGCAAAGACTATTTCTTTGGCAAATAATTAAAAGATTATTTGAAATAGATCTGAAATAGATCAACTATGTGCTATCAAATGCAGAACAAGGTCCAGAAAGTTAAGGTTAC
This sequence comes from Antrostomus carolinensis, assembly GCF_000700745.2. Classification (NCBI taxonomy): domain Eukaryota; kingdom Metazoa; phylum Chordata; class Aves; order Caprimulgiformes; family Caprimulgidae; genus Antrostomus; species Antrostomus carolinensis. The sequence goes on from NW_010315837.1 coordinate 51,169, forward strand.
AACCCATATAAGCCTATAAAATCTTTGTCATTGGGGGAAAGATAGAAACATATTTGTCAAGCTTTTGACAACAAAAGAGAGGGCTGATATTTTTTCCAAAAGCAAAGAAACAAAGCTCTCAGTCCAACCAACCTGAATTAATAAGTTTTATTTTCCAATACTGTGGAAAAGTCTTTAAAACCATAAAACTCAGATTCCAGTGGACTTTTCATGAAAGTTTCAAGGAACAAAAGTGGCTAAGAAGAAGAAATGCCTCAAATGCTACAGAACAGCTATTATAACCAAAACACTTGCAGGCACTTGGGACAGTCATACAGCTAAAGGGAAAAATGGAAGAGTGCAGGGGATAAAGGACTTCCCCCTGCTCAGATTCTTTTATTATAGGGGGGCTCTTAGAAAACAAGCATTCAGATATTTTTAAAGTCAGCTGAAGAGTCACATACCTGATGGAAGACTCTGGTAGATTCCAGATGATCTCTCTCTTGAACAGTCAGTTGAGATTGAGAAAATGCATCCACATGGGAAGACTGCAAACATGAAATGATGCTTTAATAAAAATGATTCTGGGAAAAAAATCCTGAAATCTCGGTATGGTTTCTGTGTTTCTTTCCTTTGTGGCAGTACCTGTGCCAACACAGAGCATGAGAGGGGACCACAAAAGCTGCTGAAAACGCTCTATGCTCTAGCAATTCCTCTCTCAGTCGAACAGCTGGTTTGTGGGCAAGTGCAGAGACAGCTTGCTTTGCCTATCATGCCTCTCAGCATGCTTGATATGCCCATGTGGTCAGCGGAGGGGTAGGGGGAGCCTTTGCCATCCCTAAATATGTGCTCGAAAGCAGACAGTGAGTCTGCCTGGAAGTACAGCTTTAAACTGCCTCACAAGGTAGATTTTGAGAACATCCATTGTTAATAGCAGCGTTAAACTGATTCAGCTTGTGGTACAGATTTTATGAAAATGCAAATCAATGTATAAATTTACTGAGATGTAGAAAACAATCCATTGGTTCCAATAGACAGATAATATTAGCAACAAATAAAAAAAGAGGAACATAAGGAAAGTGCTAAGCAGCTCATAATTTTTAAGATTCTACTAGTGCTTTCAGCAGTTTTTTTATAAAGATGAACTTGATAAGTAGCACTGCACACTTCTGTCCAATAACAGACTAGTGAATTCCAGAAATCTTCACAATAATTTAGCTACTGAAAGCCCTGTGGCTACATCAGCTTGGAGCTCTGTTCTACAGGCTGGAGTGAACCCCCATTGGGCTTAGTCAAATGTGCTGCCTTGTCCCTGGACTCCGAATGTCATTCCATTCATGGTCAAAAAAATAATCTTCATTCAGGTAGACACAGCAGTTCCACTATAGAAGTTTTGAAGTGGTAGAACTGCAGTATTTTCTCTAGAAGCAGAAGAACTTGGAGGCATGAGTGGGGAACTTTAATTTAGAGTTTCAAAATAACAATTTTGCAGCCAAAATTATTTTACAGATGTGAGCTGCAGATTAAAAATACTTAAATAAAGCAGCATGGTATTCTTCTTTACCTGTTTTGCAGCCAGGGCTTCCACGGCCTCGACCTGTCACACAGTCTTAAATGCACAGAGCACCTGCTGATGACAAAGTCAGTGCTCTGTAAAATGACTTTTAGCCTATCCAGTGCCATTGTCAGTGCCAGGGGATCATGTTTTAAAGGCTTTGTCATGGACTTCAGGTAGTCCATGTGAAAATTTGACTGCATACTGGAGGAGGAGGATTAGCGTGTTTTGTACTGGCTAGTGCCACGAAACATCTGCTGTGATACAGCCTAGTTGAGTTGAAAGGGCCTCTGTCTGAGCCTGAAAGAAGGGATAACACAGATCAGACTGCTGCATCTGTGCCAGTGCACTGCATATATGCAGGAGCTTTAGTGGGTGATGGATGCTTGTGTACAAACTGACCCATGCACATACAGTCACCTTGATATATCCAGGGCACATCAGTGTTGCTACAAAGGTGCAGATCAAGCTGAAAGGCTCTGAGACATTCTGCTCTGTAAGTATGGGATAGGTGCTCAGAGATGCTGTGGGAGCTACAACCTTGGAGATGAGATTAGATTAGAGACCTCTAGAAAGCACTTCCAAACTAAACATGGAGAGAAAACTCTTATGTACAAATCTACCTGATCACACAAAGGAAATGCTGTCCTCTGACACGCAGGTTCAACTGTCTCACCATTAACCATGAAGATACCACGAAAGCTGGGCAGACCAGCTAGAAACTGCTCTTTGGACAACTACTGTTAGTGTCCATGGCAGGTATTTTCTCTTTCTTTTGAAAAAACACTCACAAATTAATAAGTCCTTCTGCAAGCTTAATGGGTAAACTTCACATTCAGAACAAGCTGGGAAGAACAGCTCTGGGTTTAACCTTATTATGCTAACTTGGTAAAGTTTGAAAGGGAAGGTCATGGATATCTGTGGAGCAGAGGAGAATATTCGGAAAGGTACTAAGATATGTTTTTGAAGGACATACTTATTCCCATCTTTGGAACTAGAGATCAGCTGCCCGGGGTAAGGGAGTATGTGCTGTAAATCCAAAATATCCCCAGAACCACCACAACAAATGCCCCCAGAAGTGAACCATTGGATTATTGCATCCTACATATGAATGTCCTAGAGCATGATATACTTTGTCCAGTGCACCCAATGTCCTTGTGGTCACTGTCCTCCAGTGTGAATGCAAACAGATGACCTATGGAAAACCCAGTACCAGAATATTTTTACAGACAAACACTTCACATGCAAACTAGGTACCCTGCATTTCAAGGGAGATTCACTTCTGTTATGAAGATGAGTCTGGGATCCACATTTATAACTCTACTAGATATATCAACCCAGGTCTTAATAAGACTATTAATTTTAGTGCATGTTACACTTTTCCCCACACTTCATCTATAATTTACTCCCAGCTAACTTTATTTTTCAGCTTCTGGAGCTAATGAAAACATTACACTCCTTTTAGAGACAGTTTCTTAATCACTTTATGCTTTTCTAACTACAAGTCAATATAAAACCATGATTTTAGAGAGAAACATATCACTGAAAACCAAAGAAACAGTGGACTTCATGGCATTTTATTTCTTAGTAATACTTTTAATAGGCTATGCAATGATGTCTATATTACTAAATATATAGGCCAAAATACATTGTATTTACTAACAGAGCATGAACAATTCACAAAATGTCTTCAAAACTCAGCAAGAGCTAAGGAAGCAGGTGAGTGAGCACCAAAATGTGCTGCCAGAATTCAGAATCCATCTAATTTCCATTCACCAGGGAAACACTGGCAAGATTTTGAGATGGACATTTCTCCTTTTACAGTGCAAAAGCAAAATCAGTCTATCAGCCTGTGGCTGTGCCTTTTCTCATCATGTAAATTTGTGATTCTCCTTGTCTCTCTTTCTCAAAACCTGCTTACTAAGGGTTTATAGTTCTTTGTCACTCTTTGGGCAATTTATTATTTATACACTTTAAAATCAATCACTGATCAACCCTTATAACATTCCCTCAAATAGGTAAATAGAATAATCTTTCACCAGTGGAATACCAGATCTTTGCCTACAACATTCCTGTCAGTGGCTGAATGGAGAGTAGGTGGATTGATCAGTTAGTCCACAACAATGACTTATTTGATGATCTTGGTCCAGATGTCCCATCAACTGGTGCTCTAGCAAAATCCTATACATCTAGTATGGGATCTACAGACGAGCTGTTGTGACTGGATGAATTCTGGAAGATGCACTCTAAAGAAAAACTGCAGCAACTGTAACTATTCCACTCCATTTCACTCCTGGCTGTCCTACATCTATATCACTTGGCCTGTCCTAACAGCTCCAATATTACACTTCAATTCCAAACTATCACTTCATGATATTCCAGCCCTTCAAATTATGTATTACTGGTCATTGCCCTGCTAATTCCAATTATCACTCAAAAAACAAAACAGTGTCCTCATTCACTACCCAGTCTACAGTCATAAGGAGTTTTAGGTGCTGAACATAGAGCATTCTGCAAAATCAGAAATTTTCATAATTCCCAAAATTTCAGCTTATTTTTCTCAGTTCCCAGTTGACCATGAAAGTTAGAAATGCATTAGAATTTTATAAATGATAAAATACACAAATATACACAATGTAGACTCCATTGTCTTTTCATTTAAATGGGCACTTTCTTCTCTGTCCCCTATCAAAACTGATTAATGCCTGCAGAATAGAGAGAGAGAATGCAATTTAGGTGTTAAATCATGCAATGTATTAAAAAGCCACAGCAAATGCACTCTCACACAAAATACAGTAGGAACATAAACATTTTCCCCACCTTGTCAGCTATTTCTGTCAGCATAACTGCAAGAGTCGTTAACTGCAGGATAGAGGTTGTTTATTCCATTCGGTGAATGCATTTCAGGAAGCCCACCTTCATCTAGTCAGAGCATAGCAAGATCAGTTTCAAACACAGTACCCTGATCAGAAAAAAATGGATAACCCTTCTGCTTGGCTTCAGATTTAAATTTCTATCCCGGAAATATGCCAGTGACTATTAGCTGCTCTAGTATTCTTTTGGTGGCCATCTGTTCCCTTTCTCAGCCTCCTTCTAGCCAAATATAATTTTCCATATTTATCATGGCAAGTCAGTAATAAGAAAGACAAATATAACAGGATTGGCTGTTCTCCTTGCCGTCTCAGTCTGTTCTTTCTCACTGAGCTCATGTGCTTGCGAAACCAAAAAACACTTGAACTTGTATTTTTTCAAAATTTGTCACAACGACCTTGCTATACAATGAGTAAAATCTATTCACCAAGGCCTCCAGCCTGGAAAATGAAAATAGTACCTCCAGGATTGATTTCTCATTGGACATAATGTTTCATTTACTGAAGACCAAACTGTGGCACCTTGGTCTGTGGTTCTTGTTGGCATCAGTGCAGAGCTGCTCTGCCCTGTGAGATAATGAGGCTTTCATTTTTGTGTGGACAGTGAGACACAGCTTAGCTGCCATTCTGTCTTTCCTTTTCCCCTTTTGAGTGTTATGCATGTACAACCAAGCACTGATGGAGGCGTCCCTATCCCCCCACCATCTTAGGGGAATATCTGAAACCGAAAATATAATGTGCTCTCCTCCTTTGTACAGCCAAGGAATGGCATGTTCCCTGCTGGTCTTAAATCTGTTGACAACCCAGAATAGTTCTACTTTCATGCAGAAACCAGGGTTTTCAAAGAAATACACGCTCACCCACAGGAGCTATTCTAGAAGGCTGCCACTTTTACTGATGCTCCTGGAATAAGCACCACTTTTCCCAGTGCGGTCAAAGAACAAACAGCTATTCTTTTGCATTCACAGCGGTCTAAAAAAATGCTCTTACCTAATATAATTGCTGAGATGCACCATCCTAAAAGGCACACCACTTCCATTTCTATCACTCCTACTTTTCCATTCTCCCAAGCCAGGGCAGGTTCAGGCCTGGGAATGCATGGAGATGCCATGTATTGGAACACAAGTGAAGCAGCACAAATATGCATCAAGTGTATTGAAGTTAAATCGCTCACACAAACATATACAGACAAACAGGCAGGTGCGAGAACTTACAGCTAGTTACACTCCAACTCTTGTATCCCACAGGTATATCAAGCATTTCTGAGCAATTTTCACCAAGGTTCATAAGAAGGGATTTAACCAATGTAGTGTGTGGCATGTATTCTAATTGTGAAAATATAGATTTGTGATACTGGAAATTATCAGTGCAGTCTGCTGCTGATATCACGTTTATCAATGACACAGATGGGGAAGTGCTGCGATCACTACTGGCACTTGCTAGTAGCACGCAGTGTTCTCCTTTCAACCAGCTGTGCTAGGTACCTGAGGTGAGGTACGGGACAGAAAGCTGCACACTGCATTTCCTCTGGTTTGTTGTAGTGCAGCCATTCTTTTAATTAGAAGATTTAGAACACAGCTTTACGTAGCTCCACAATCCTCTAGGTCATACTTTTCCATCTCAAGTTTTGACTCTCATTGAGAAACTATTAACATTTCCAGGTGAGCCCACACGGAAAGGAGTGAAGGACAGATCTGGCCGTGCATTCAACTGTTCTTCATTAAGAAGAATGTCCTCTACTTTATTTTCTTTGATTTATTTCTGTCCTTTGTAATGTTTTCTATTCTCCTCATTTTATTTTATTACATTCTTGTAAGCATATTCAAATTTGCTGTGCTAAGTCATGCAGGAATAAAAACAATCTCTAGGAGGATTATTTTCTCGTACCTGAAGAGGACAAACTAATTTTTGACAACACAAGAAACTGTACAAAGTTTTCTCCTACATGTCTCAACAACACTCTCAAAGCAAGAGAAACCTGCCAGGATTACTACTAATTTTCCATCATGATGTACTGAAGTAAAAAGCTGTGCATAAAATGTTTCAGCTATAAATTACAAAGCAGTTTTGTAAAGTTTGAAGGAAATATTTATGGTCTTGGTAACTCATTATTTAAAAAATACTTGTTTCTGAAATATATTTAATTAAAGGAGCTAAGTGCAATGGTAGATAAATTCCCTGTGGATGTGATCATTGGTTGCGATCATCATGTAGACAAAACCTTAACTACAAATTCATTAAGTTTGTCAACATCTCTGTGAAGTAGAATAGTATCAGAAGTAAAGGAAATTAAAGAGCTTCCCCTGCAAAGGAACAGGCATTCTGGAGTGGAAGAGGATTCACTCCCTCTTAGCCTAATCTGCATTAGCCTAAATGTAGATTTCCCTGTGGAAGTGCCCCTGTCTTGTTATTGGCTTGACCTGTGAAGGGGCCCATAATAGTCTAATAATAAAGACTAGCTATTCCGAATGTTTATATCCCTAAAATTAGATTAGATTAATTCTACTCTTCATACCCTTTACTGTGCTCCTCCTGCACTTCATCAGTCCTCCTGATTTGAATGAGGACAAAAGATACAGAGAACAATGAACCGAACCATTTTGTCCAGCCCTGGGCTGTGGCAGACACACAGGCCTGACCAGTGCCATGGAGAAAGCTGCCACTGCAGGCTGAAGCAGGGAAGGTGAATACCATGAGTCCCTAAAATGTGAGGGGAGTTGCCAGAAAACTTCTTAAATCACTCCTGTTCTATTTGCAGTACTAAAGCATATGAACTATGTCAATAAGACTGTTGCAAAATCAGTGCAAAGTGAATGAGTGATTTCAGGTTTTGCATACATTTACGTGAGCAAAGATCCCACCAGATGAACTTTTCCAAGTCTGCTGGAAACTGAAAAGTCAGTCGCACAGTTCCTGACTTTTTGAGAAAGTGTCTTCCACAGAAGACTGCAAAAGCTTGGGATATGATAAAGTCAGGTTTCTAACATTTACATTATTTGCTAAGAAGCTGACTCTTTAAAGTTTATTAACAATTCCTATCATGGTTAGGATCAGTTCATTCTCCTAGCAATTAATAATGCTGCTCAGTTCTAAAAGGACTTAAAAGCTAGATAAGAATCATGAATGCAATTTTACATGGGAGGAAATTAAGGCATTGTCTAGCTAAGGACATAATTATCATAACCTTGGAGATAATTCCTAATGCCTGAGCAAGGGTCCATGACTGAATTAAAATAGAATTTGGGTACATGGGGATTTTCTAAACAGTTGTTTGACTGTACAAAACCACCAGGACCCCAGCAACATCATAATTTCTCGGAAACAGATTGGGCAAAGAAAGGACGTAGCCTAGAAATCAGTGCTCAAACAGGTTTTTCTAACGCATCAATCTATTCTTAGGACTATTCCAAGAACAGAAAATACGGTTATTCCTGGACTCACAGACTGAAGAGGAATCCCATGAGAAGCAGGAGTCAGACATGGACCAGATAAGCTGATTTAAATCAAGTGGGGTGCACAGATGAAACATAGCTCTAGATATGTTGTAAAGTCATGGGCAAAGAAAGATGATAGGCAAATAAGATCATTATCATGATGATGGAAAAGAATGTTTAACTTTCTCATCAAGCCCTGAAAGCTTTGCAAGACCTTCCTTTCAAGAAAGACTTTCAGCAGTTTCTACCAAACTGCAGGTCAAACTTGGGAAATGTCTGTGTCACCCCTGTGATGACTGGAAGTGGAAGCTGGAGAGGCTAGTCCAGGAGAATCAAGGCCTCTCAGTCCTTGTATAGTTTATAACTAAATACCTTCCCAAACATTATAGACCTCAGACATGCACCTGTACCTTCAGATGACTTCCTAAATAATGCCATGTGGGGAGAAAAACCACGGGCATATTTTCACAACTTCATTACTTCAGAGGGATTATACCAGTATAAAATTGGTAGCACATCAATGAATGGCATCTCACATTGATTTTCCTGTAGAAGCTCAGTTTCAACAAAATGATCAAGTGTTAGGTTTGAACTTAGAAACACACATTTTTAAAAAGGTAGAACTTTTGGGTTTGGATTAATAAAACTCACTGTGATTTCTATAGAGCATAATTTTCCTCTAAAATAAAAAATAGACTGGCTCTCTACAATATACATGTAGTTTTAATAGACCACAAAGCCTCTCACATCAACCAAAAGGTCAATCAGAAATCTTTTGCAGAACACTAGGTACTCTGGGATTCTACAAATTAATCATTTGCTCACCATTTATGCAGCAACGTGTAAGATACACCTGTAATTTAAAAAGGTAAACAGTTCTTAACTTTGCAGCTTTAATAATGTTTATGTTTTCAATAAAAAATTCTCATCTTAATTCTCCTTCTCCAAATAAATTTAAATAATGATTAATCCAATAAAAATATCATATGGAATTGATGGTAGATGATACAACTGACAAGACTGTCTTCTTTCTGTTTTCTAATAGTTATTTTCCATTCCTCACAAGTATAACCTTAATACAAACATTTTTACATCAAATATTAAAAAAAAAAGCCAAGCACTATTACCTTAGGCTGGATTCTTCTATTTCTTCTCATTCGTAAACAAGAGTTATTGAAGAAGCTGAAATCACAGCAGCTCTCGCTGCTTCCTTCTTTCCCCATAATGACAAAGCTCCATATTTTAAATCTGTCTCCATTAAATTGTTCTCCTTGTAATTTAAACTTGATGCTACTCTTCATCTAATTCAACCTGGCCACACAGGTGCCTCTCCATGAATAATAGCATGGGCTGATCGATGAATTTATGAGTGAGCTCGCTGGAATCAAATCACATGTTTTACCACAGTTCCACAGCACTGACACAAACCAAATAATATCAAACTGAACTGTGAATAGTAGCATATTTGCTGACGTGCCATGAAATCTTTGAGGACTTAGCGCAAGCACAACATGTTCATCAATTAGGCTCAGCATGATTGCAAAACCATCCCTTGAGGCACCACAAGGTGCATCATTTGCTTTGCTTTTCTTTCTTCTTTTTTTTTTTTTTCATTTTTCAAAGACACAGCCATAGCTTTAGCTCTCCTGCTATAAACATAAACTGTCTAATGAAGGTAATTCAAAGGTAATTCAGAGTTTCAGTGAGACGCCAAAGCACGCCTCCAAGCATTTCACTCACAGCTTCCTCTTAGCCCTCCAAACTACTTGCAATCTTGGAATGACTGTTACAAGATAGTCCTGTCTCTGCTTAAATTTTAATCCTCTATGTGCCCTGACAGCCTTTTAGACATCCCATCAGCAAAACAAATACTCGCAGAAGGAGCAGCTTAAGCTTGTAACGTTAAGGGAGCAGACATCAGTGATCTTTTATTCAGCATGCTGTAGTCTATTTTTGTACTCCTGACAGGCTCCATGGGGGAATAGCTAACACTTAGTTTCAATTCATTATCTTCTTTACTTTTCTTCTGAGAGTGATAAAACAATTCATGTTTTATAAAGAGCAGAAAAATGCAGACAAAATCTTTGTCAAAGTGAAAGAAAGATTTAAAAAAGCAGAAGAGCAATACAAGCCTTAAGACAATAAAGCCATAGTGGATTTGGAATAAAGAAGAGGAAAGAAACCTCCAAATCTGCTTTTTGGAAAAGAGTGAAATTAATACCAGTTAAATTTCTTATATTTTTCATGTTAAAAAATAATTTTACAAACACTAATATTGTTTAATCCCTATTTCAAAATATTTTCATGCAAAAGTAGATTCAGGATCACAGAGACTTTTAATTATATTCTCTCTTTGTTCAATTTTTTATTTCCTTATTGATAAAGATTTCAGAGAATCGGGAGTTTGTTCCACATGGCAGGAGAGATAATAAAAATAATAAAGGGAAGGGCTTGTACTATAATGCCTATAATAAACAAATTCTGGCTTTGCCTTCATATCCTGCTCCAATTCACATCAGTGAAGTGTTCTTCTGTTTCCAGGAGTCAAACTTAGAGTCTGAAAGGAGACTAGGAAAGTGATGGAAAATGGAGAAACTGCATGAAATGCAGTAAGTTTTTTGTAAAGTCTAGTGGAAGACGGCTCATTCCCCAGATCCTGTCCCACAGTCACTATGAACTGAGCAAGCCAACAAGGGAAATGTGAGCTTCCATTCAAGCACTGAGAAACTTGTCACAACTCCCCTAGTTTTCACAAACACAATACTCACGAACCTGACAATCAAATGGTGCCAAGTAACTTGAGTATTTTAGTGTAGGTTACCATGACAAATTAATTTGGAGGTGTTGGGAGGTGGCAAATTGGCCCTGTTTGCAGATACTTGAAAAAGTTAAATTGATTTGGGAGGAGAGGAGAGACAGCTAAATGAATCTTCATTAGCTCCTCTTAGATTTCAACAACTGCCGGTGCATGGCAGTGACTTGACAGCAGTATACTGCTAGAACAAATATGATTGACATCTGGAAAAGAACACATATTAAGAGATGCTGAGCCTGTGCGTAAATTTAACTTGTACCTCTTTCAAGGGCATAATCTGACCTGCAGTTGTGAAAAACTGAATGGGTATGTACTGCAAACAGGAGTCTGAGCAGAGCACAGTCCAGATCTCCCCATTTTCCAGCGTGGATCTCCCAACCAGACACATCCCAGACTCTTGAAGGCTGAACAACCTTCCTGGAAATTAAAATTCACAGTGCTCTCTGCCATGGCAGCATCTAATTCAGTGGTTAAACATCTTCCCACCTTACATTGGGTATCTCCTGCCCCTCTGCTGACAGACCCCAGGCCTAGTCAAGCAACAATGCCACTGACATTATGTGTCTTCCCATATTTTTCCCATTTACATTACACTAATATTTTCATGTCAGTCTTGCAAATAATTTACTGCCGTATTTCCCTAGAAGTTTCTAGAGACCTGCTGCTAATCATAGGCCATGTCTCTTCTGTCATCAGAGAGAATCACTTCATTTCTTCATACAGAGTGCTCAAGTAAAATAAAATAATTGGTTTATTAAAACCATACTTAGTTCAACACTCTCCTCTATGCATGAACATTGCTTCTCTATACCTCTGATTCTGACAGCTAACTGTAGGGAGCAAAACTCTTTGCTATACACAACAACCCTAAATACAAAAATTACAGATCAAATTGATGCATACTAATCAATATAGATGCATGTAATGAATTAAATTTGTTTGCTGCCCAGGTGCAGGGTTCCTTGAGGAGTTTTTATTTGATGGATCTTTTTCGATTAATGTTTTTATACATTATTTGACTGGAATTATCAGTTGAGTGTCAGGACAACTTTGTGCTGTTAATGATACTTAACACTGCCAGGCAGGGACTGACCCACAAAATGTGGTCTCATATAAAGTTGACACCAGGGGTCATAGCCAAAGGGAAGGTAGAAGAGAAGGAAGAAAATAAGATCACTGCTGAACAGCAAAGTGTTACACATCAAGAGCCACTCACAGGCTTTTGCAGTTAAATAGCAGAGGTTGATAATAGGTAACCTGGGAAGAATCATGGAAGAAGAGATAATTTAAGAAAAAGAGAAAACATTTTCAAAACTGGACAGCTCAATGCTGAACGCAAAATGCAAACAAAGCAGATAACAGAATAAAAAAAAAAAAATGGGTAGCTGTATACACAATCACCTGGAAATGTGAGACTTCATCACTTTTTCTGACTCCTGAACTGAGAGAAATCAAGTCCCAGTCCCAGGGTGTTAACAGCTCCTGGCAGTGCTGTGTTTGGCAAAAGGGCCACGCAAGTGAGCCTGGCAGACTTCCTTGATTCACCTCTGATGTTGATGTGCATCATCAGCTGGCAGCCGCTGGCCTAGCGAGATATTGCTCAGTGCCTGGACACCACAGAAACCCCTGGGATTCAGACCAAAGTCTGTATTTCACATGCTGTTATTAAACTGAGCAGTCAACTGTGACCTGAATAACACGTGGTTAAGGCAACACCTCTGTGGGGGAGACACGAGTGAATTAGGAGTCTGAGGCACAGATTCAGTAAGGTATTTCAGCATGGAGTTAATTTGAAGTACGCATGTTGTTCTATGTGGTTCAAAGGTGAGTTCTTACAGTCTTTGCTAGATCCAGGTACTGGCACAATCTCAGTACACATGCTGAATTTTAATACATTAATATCACTGTATTAAAGATAGATGTGCAAAAAAGTCCGTACCTGGCACATGTGCATTGTTACCCTTAATTTAAATAAAAGATTTAAAGTATAAATTTTGACTCACTTACTTTTTAGAGAGGAGGAATGTGTTGGAAATCCTGCCCCAATGGTGTTTCAGGAGAAATATGTATTTAATAAAGGAACTTCCCTATTATTTCAGAAAAACATTTAAATAATGCTCTTTTAACGTACATTTTAAGTACATAAAATATTAGGGAGATTTCAAAGGAGAACTATTTACTTAACCATTACATATTATTGTACAAAGAATAACTGGTGCTGAAGTAGATGATCTCAAGAGGTGCCTTCCAACCTAAGCAGTTCTGTGACTGTAATATTGCAGTATCACAGCTTACCATACACACAAAAGTTGTGCTGACCCGTCTTTTTACTGGTGTTACCACAGTCTTGTCTCACACTTTGGACAATAACACTCATTTTTTTACCCTGTGTCAAAGACCCTCCCTGCACATTCAACTACAGAGTGTAAAATAATGTCATAATCAGAAACCAAAACTTGCTCATAAATCCTTTTTTCCCTAAGGAGAGATGCACAGGAAGCATGAAGAGTGTACAGAGGAGCTAGTGCAGTAAGTGCTGGGCAACGTGTCTCAGGAATGGTACGGATCAAAATTTGGAAGTTAGGCACAGTTCCTGTTTAGGAACAGGCTGGCTGTGATGTGTGGAGGACAGAACGCTTCACATCACTTCAATACCATACTTCCCCACTCTTTCAGGAGCAGCTGGAAAAATCTGCCTCCAAGTTTCTTTGGCAAGAAAGATGAATCAAAGCAAATGAAAAAAAGGGAAGCGGGAGATATCTCAGGGATGAGCTCACTCATGCCCCAAATTGTACACGGTTCAGCTGAGAATATACACTCAATTAACACTTACTGTTAATTACAACCTTACTTGGGTTAACGAAGATACAGTGCACAAAGGTGATGAATGAGGAAAGTCAGACTTTCAATATACAACTGCATAAATTAGAGGTGGAAAATATATGCCAAACAGACCATGATTTTTCTTTAAATGATGGTTTCAAAACTATTCAGTGCTATATTTATATCTTGCTGATTTAAATGTTGCCAGGAACTTTGGCAGCTCTCCGCTTCACATTTACACTTCCTTTGCAGGTAGTCTAAATTCAGCCAGCTCTTAGTAAATATATCTCATCTGCCTTTGCTTCATGAGCACACCAAAACCTCCCTAGAAGAGGCTTTGGGTCATCGTGTCTGCCCACTGCTGGCTGCACGGATCTGTCAGAAGGGCTGATGGAATGGGTGGGGGGCATCCAGGCAAGGCATGAAAGCACCAAGACCCTCCCATGTGGCAGGAAAATGAGCTCAGAAGCGTTCACTTAAGGATCTTTCTCTCAAGCAGACCAGCTGGCCTGCTTCTCCAAAGCTTGCAGGCTGGCAGTGACTTCATGGTTACTTTTGCACAGCCATGTGAACATAGCCAAAAAGAACATCTTTTACAAGGGATTTGAGTTCTACCTAAAACCACTACAAAGGAGCTAGATATTATTAAAATTACTATGATGAAACTTCTAGGACTTCAGATACACGGACACAGAGCTTTAGCATACAACATGCCCTGCAGAAAATTAATGCCTTTGATGTAAGATACTTTGAAATTCAGTGAATGCTGAAGTGGTCAAGGACAAGTAGAATTTTAAAACTCTAATGCTAACAGATTATATAAACCTATCATTATGATTTCCATGATTATATAAACTTATCATTATGATTTCCATTTTACCTTCAATTTCCTGAAAAAGTTATAACCTTTAACAAGCAATATTTCTTGTTAAAGCCAGAGCAACCCATAATAAAGTACAGTGCACACTGGAGGCAGTGAATGGGATGAATTTTAGTAGATAAGGTTCTAGTATTTTACTAGAATTAGTATTTCAAAAACTGCTTAAAAGTTTTGAGAATATAAGCATTTCCCTTGGAGCTCTCGAGCCTATGGGACTGGAATAGGGGTCTGGGAAAACAAAGATACTGCCAAAAATGTTCATTTTTAAAGTTTGCAACCTTACGACCAAGCATAACTATGAATTGTCACTATAAATGGAAAATGGGGAAAAATGCCTTTGAATCTTCAAACAATGGTCCTTAAATGCATTTTAACGATACTAGTTGGACACCAGCACCAGAAGCAAGACACTGCACCTTAAATTAGTATAATTCTATTGTCTTGCTACATTTGAGACTAAGGCAGTCTTCAGTGTTTAAAGCCCTCCTGTCCTCTTGCCATAACCTGATTGACCAAAGACATATTTAATGCTCATCCAGATTCTTCTACATTGAAGAGAATGCTCCTCAGCCACATTCTTCTATGAGTTTCAAACCTGGTTGGAGGCTTGAGAAGACAGCCACGATCAGTGTTTCAGCTATGCATATCTACATAGCCCAGTAGGTATGAGAAGGTGGATGGATTCAGCATTGACCAGCTGCCCATGGAGTCCCCAGAAGAACTGGCAGCTCCCAGACTTCAATGCCATCCTCTGAGGTGTTTAGAATACCTGCTTTGGCAGCAGGATTTGTCACGCTGCCTCTGTCTGCTCTGGTGCCGGGAAGCAACAAAGAGGACACCCTAAAAGACAACTCTCTCATTATCTTGGTGCCATCTCAAACAAAGACAACCCTCCCATGCCAGCAGAAATCATCCACCTTGTTAAAAAAAGGAACCAAGTGCAAAAGATCACAGCAGTGAGAACACAATGATGCCTTGCTTTAAGTTCTTTCTTTATGCTTTAAGACCATAAGTCAGCCCAGAATTGCTCTATTCAGTGAATTCTGCTGGGCTTTTCCAAGAAAATAATTTATTTAAAAAAAAAAAAAAACCAATCTGTTATTACTGTGCATTATCCTCAAAAGACCTGACCAAAAGCCTCCTGAAATCAAGACTGATCACAATTTCAGTTGGCTTTGAAGCAAATTTCAAAGTTCTGGACCTGGCAGCTTACATCATGTTGCTGTTGTTAAGAGTGAATTTCCTGAATTGAGTTGGTTGAAATTCAATGTCATACTCTGAGAGGATAAAATGTAGGTAACTGGCAAATACCTGTCACATACCATATCTTTTCATATTGGGATGTGTTATCACAGACAAAATGCCAAATACAAAAGAAGTTGCATATATCCAACATTGCTATTGTCTGCTTTCCCCCACTATGGTTTTAATTAATACACATTTCAAATAACGTTACTCTTTTATACATCAAACTAAGATTTGGAATTAATATCAGCAGTCTACACAGGTCTAGACTGAGAACGACTGAGAACAACACAGAGAAGTCCAAGATGTCTCTTCATGCATACTGAGGTAGACTACAGCAGGACAGAGAAGAGCACCGTAGTTTCATGAGCATTTTAAACCAGCACTGTTGCTAAAAGGGGGCTGGGGAGGCGGGGGGGAGAAGTCTGCTTCTCCCTTTGCTATTTATTCTTACTCCTCAGATGTCCTTTCTTCATGCCAGCACAAATGTTCATGAAGTCCTACCATAAATTGGATCAAAAAATAACTCGGGTTAAAATTAAACCAGCAAAGCAAACCCAACTTAGTTTTAACCTGCATCAGTCCTCTTCCAATTCACCATATCGTGGCAGAAACGTCCCCTGTGGTTCAGGACAAGTGATTAGGGTCGGGGAGGTATTTGAGTGCCTTTTTCAGCAGTGGTTGCCAGTTTATGCTGCCTCGCCATGCCAATGGAACCACCCTGTTGGGAGCATCTCTGTTGTGCTTTGACACTGCCATTACTGTCTCACATTTAAACTGGGAGTACAGAAATATCTCAGCAAGCTGGGATTTTTAAAAGTAGAATAATTAATATTCTCAATTCCTAACTGCTCACCGTCTCAAAGCCAGCCATGCCTTAGATGTCAGGAGGAAAAGAGAAAGAGAGATACTGCCTTATAGCTTGTGAATAATTCTTGGCCATGAATTCTGTGTCAACCTAAAAACTTTCACCACTTTCCACCACTATTTTAAAATGGACTTCTATCAGCTGAGGCAGTGTTAACAATTTTCATTCTTACTTAATTTTGAAATGACCATACAGCATGCTATATATAGCAGGAACTTGTTTAGCTTCCAGTTTCTTACAATTTGCTCCTTTCATATTCCATAAGGCACAGCTATTCAATAGGAAGGTCCATACAAGCATGAATATTTTCAGCAGTCAGTTCATTGGATCACTGATTTTCCTGGGTAGCAACAAAATAACAGATGAAAACCTGTGCCAAAATGCTAATGATAATTAAAAGAATAATTGTCAACACTAAAGCAGAGATTATTTTCATTGATGAGAATCAACATCATCAGAATTTGAATTAATCAGGACTTGACTAACCCAGCAAAAGTGAAAATCACAAGTAGCACCCAAAAGAAACCACAGTATTGTGAAATCAGGTATGAATTTCACATTTAATGAGAATGAATTGACAACATCAGGAATACTGTTATTACTTAAGTGAGTTTAAGTAAGAGCAAAGCAGCTATGCTGCAGTCTCAGTGTTTTAGACATCTGTGAAACTATTGATATAGGGAAGTTGTCCCTTATTGTCAAATTCAATTGGAACAAAGATTTAATACAAAAAATATACAATTCTGAATTTTTCTCTCATTCTTATTCTATTGCTTCCTCCACAACTCTCAATGACCAATTCCCCCACTTTCATTGACAAGAAAAAAAAAAGACTACTTCCCCCATGTTGCATATGGATCATCACTCTTGCTTGTGCTACTCCAGCAAAACACAATCCTTCTAATCCCCTTTATAATAATCCAAGATGTGTAACCCACGTGGCACAACATGGCTCACTTACTAGCATAGGTTAAAATATATGAATGATTGTGTAGAGAAACTACTTTATTTTTCTATTACTTGTACAACCACGGGTCAGAAAAAATATCAGTTTCAGGAAAGAAAAGAGGATTATTTGAGGAGTGAAGTGCCTTCTTGAGACAGCAATCCAATGCGTGAGGGGAAAGGAACAAGCTGAACCAAGACATGGTCTACCCTGCCACCACAGAGGCTTGGTCCTCTCCAACTCCTTACAGCGAGGTTTGTCTGAAGGCACAGTAAGAAAGATTTCCCTGCACTGCTTCAAGTGCAAGTTCATAATTGCAACTCTGTGAGAGGAGCACAGAGAACAAAGGAGGATTTGAGTGATTACACACCATCTGGACCTGGACAGCAGCTGCCAATTGCTACCTAATTTCAGTACAGGGAAGCACTATGGCATTCTGAATTACTGCTAAGTTAAATCTATGCCTCCAACTTCTGAGGTCTGTGCAGTCCTCTTACCTTTGGTTGTGCTGAATGCATTCCTTTTTCTGACTTAGCTATGCTGGAGAAGATGACAAATCTGGCTATTATGTTTTCTGACCTGTAGGTAACTTTTTCTTATGAAATGGTGATAGAGAAACTGAATCAGCTAAACTACACTCACAAATTACATCAATATGATTTCTACACAGGTAAAATGCTTGAGAAAAAATGATAGCAAACATCTGGAAAAGAACTATACATTAAAGCTTATAAATGAATTAAATAATGCAGGAAATACCTGCAAACATTATTACTCAATCTATGAAAATAGAGTAAAACTGTTGTTGTTTGACAAAAGGTAAGATGATTAATGATTATTACATTTCCATTAGTTTTTCTATATTAGATATTTCAGATTCAAAAGAGGTGGTTGTAAAACAGTTAAGATAGTTAGAATTCCTTCTGGGGTTTTTTATCCTGTTCGGCAAAACATAGTAGGTGTTTAAAGCTGCAAAATATGCTAGGGTACTAGTACTGTAATGTAATATTTTATTTATTAAGTGATAATTGCATTTTTTAATAAAACACTTGTGTTCAAAGAATCATTGACATCAAATACAGAAAAGATTTATCCTCAAAAGTTTATCCTCAAATCAGGGTGTACTTGTTTTCTATAGGAATTGGAGTCAGTTCTCCCTTAGAATTCTAAGACTCACTGTCACTGGATAATCAAATGCTATATTGCCAGTAAACTGAGAAGCTCCAATCACTGCTGATGCAAATACACTATAGATATCTGAATGTCTTCATTCATATTTCACCTTCTGCCAAAATGCTACATACATTCAAAAAAATCTACAGCAGACCTGAGGAACAGCTAACTACACTGGCAACTACCACCTAATAGTCTCATTGCCTGTTTTTATCCTTTTTTCCTAATTTCTCTGTAGTGCACTATTTCTATTTACATCCTCTGGTGTTCACTTATGTCAGCCAACACTTTGATATGCATACACCTCAGAAATACAAATGTTAACCATATAGCTCTCCTGGACTGGAATAATAATGTACTGCCCTCTAACGTTGATTTCCTACATAGTTACAAGCTTCTGTTTGCATTCTAAGAGACGTGCACCTACCTTCTAATGTTTCCACTGAGATGGGGCTCACAAGGTTCACTAAAAGAACTAATTGATTATAACTCTTTAGAATCCTTCGGTTTAATGAACCCCGCAAAACTAACAGAATGAAAGGATGATTTACACAGATTTAATGGAACTAAAAAAAAAGTCAGATGCTCGAGTTAAGATCTCATCTGTTCAAGGAGGGAAACAGAAAGAAAATCTGTCATCTTTGGCTCTCTACTTTACAAGATGGTCTATCTCCAAGCAGACAAATATAATCTGTCTTTCATGTTTGATCAGTTCTATTGTATCATATTTCAGATTATTTCTTTGTTCTTCAGAGTTTGAGAATTTTGAATGACACCATAAATATGACTGCAAGGGCCACAAGGACTGTAATTATGAAAAAGAATTTGGTGAGAGGAATTGAGATGCCTGAGCATCAGGTAGAGAAGCTTAAACGCACTAAGGAGCATGTAGATCCTGTCTTTTACACACCATGACAATTGGTCAAGCTTTATATCCTTTCATGCTTTTATTCAGTTATGGCTAGGGAAAACTAATCTTTGACTTCTTAGAAATTAGAGTTATATTCAAAGGCAATTAATTTAAAAAACTGTGGGGGAAAAAAGTTAAGAAAATGAAATTTCAGATTTTCAATATCCAAAATATATGGGAACAACACATGCTCAAAGTCCTTGTTTAAAATGCCCACGTGCATTGTGAGTATTAGGTGTGTGAGGACTGAAAAATCCAGCACAGCAGAAACAGTCGTAATGCAAGTAAGATCTGTTTTTTTCACAGCTTTTTGGCTTCCTCTCAAGAGAACGATGCCACACATGAGTGGAGACAGACTAGTAATTCTTCGAAGTAGCAGGACAAACTGTTTTAAAATGCAAAGAGCAGGTTTCTGCAGAGAGGATCACAGGAAGTGGTAACATTGGTTTTTCGTCTTTGTGGTTTGCACTGATACATTATTAGTCTGCTGGGTAAAAGAAAGTTGAGACAACAAAAGCGATCAAACATAAAAGACAGATGACATCTATCTGCCTAGAGACAGTGCATCTTGCAAATTACACCCAACCCCTCTGTCAAAACTTGAAGAACAGTTTAGGGAAGCACAGCCCAGAGTTGCCCGGAATTCTGACACAACTGATCTCAGGAAATGCCATTTGGGCATTCTTGTTCCTATCACAAAAATATTGGGAAAAGGTTTGCTTCCCTTATTAAATCCCATGGCTCTGAGTAAGCATTAAGTTACACCAAAGATACAGAATTTCACATTAACAGAGTGTCTGAGAATAACCAATACAGATCAGGGAAATTAGGGCAGGGTGTCAAGCCTTTTGAATCACATAATTAATTATTCACAAGCTGAGAGCTTCTGAATCAAAACTAAATTCAGGTTTCTTTCAGAAATAATGAAAGTTGAAATAGTGATCTTTGCCTTATGATGGCAACATGATTGATAAGGTATCAACAGCAAATAGACAACCAATCTGCAAGCAAAAAATCAGTGAAGCCATTATTGGAATGCTTTGCAAAGGCATGGATTAAGGGCCATGGTAGCAGCATGTGTATTTGAGCACATATTTAGTGGTAGTTAATGATTTTTCATATTTCATAGAGATACGACACTTATCATCCTCCGCACATACTATTTTCAAGATAATGCTAAAGAACAGAAGAGATTGCTCACTAAGAATTGCCGGTCAGTTAAGCTGCATTAATTTATCCACTGAAGAATTTTTATGTTCTCACACGCTGCTTCCCAGACGCGTTACCAGAAACATGAGGACAAGGCAGAGTAACACAAACTAAAAACTGTACTAAGGCAATCTCCATGAGTTGGTTAACAACGTTTTGAGGAAGAATTACACTGCATAGAGAGATTCAAACAACACCACAACATGTCACCATCAGACTTTGACTAGACTCCAGCTCTACCAAGTCTAGAGAGATCAGTTTATACCTGGAGATGTAGGAGAGCGTAACAAGCCCACAGGCTGTATGAAAAACTCAAAGATCTCACCTCATTACCACTACGAAAAGCTTTCTAACAGTGTGCTCTGCTAGACTCAAGTTCTGGAACAGATCACCTGAAGAAGCTGGGGACTAAAGATCTCACCTCATTACCACTACGAAAAGTAGTGTGCTCTGCTAGACTCAAGTTCTGGAACAGATCACCTGAAGAAGCTGGGGACTCTCCACCACTCCCAGAGAAGACTTAGACAAGCCACTGTCAAGGCAGGACTGATAGATCCTGTCTCCATGCTGGGGATATGAACTGTTCAGAATCTCTTCCGCAATTACTTTGCCTAATCCCCAGGAAAGGAAATTTTACAGGTAGTTTCTATTACAGGTTCTTAGATATCTTTTGTTGAAATTCAGTGCAGGGCTGAGTCTGAGCGTAGAAACAAAGCCTAAACAAATTATTTTCAAGAACTTGTGCATAAGTAGAAAAATATTTTATAGTAAGAACCTCAAACACTACAACAGCTTTTAGTTTACTCACAAATCTATTCCACTAATTTACAATTCATCAGTCACTACAATCAATTATTGATCTATCCCCAGCTCCCTCAATTGTAACTGAATACAATGACTTTGTTTAATTTATATTTTTCCTAATGTTTATGTCATGAAATGTACCTTTGTACATATACTAGAAAACCAGGATGAAGAAAAATCATACTCATTCACTGATAAAACTCCATTTTGAGGAAGAATACTTATCCTTCCGAATCAAAATCTCTCAATCCTTTCCACCACTGTGATATTTCAATGCCACAGAAATAACATCTGTGACCATGATACGTGAGCTATTCTCTCAACACTACTGAGGAATTAAAAATCAGTGCAAAATCCAGGCTTGATAATAAATTCATTCATAAGTAAAGTGTCCATTTCCTCAGCACACTTTCAAATCTCATTGGTGAACAAAATTCCTACAGAAAATAAATGTGACTTTCCTACAGACTAAGAACGCAGACTATGCAACAGAACCTTCAAGTGTGGATAAGAGTCGGTGAACATAAATGAGGAACCTGGATCCAAGAGCGCAGTTTTCATTCTCCTGAACACAACAAGAGGCCTTGCAGAGGGATCTAGACTGGGATACTGACCAATCATCAGACTTAACAAGAACAAATACTAGATTCTGCACTTCGGATGGAGTAACACCAGGCACAAGTATAAACTGGGAGAGGAGTGGCTGGAGAGCAGCCCTGCAGGGAGAGATCTGGGGGTGCTGGCTGACATGAAGCTCAACAGTTGCATTGTATTCAGCGTGGGTGTGGCCTCACCTTCAGCACTGTGTGCAGTTCTGGGCCCCACAATTTAAGAAGGATGTGAAGGTCCTTGAATGTGTCCAGAGGGGGGGAACAAAGCTGGTGAAAGGGCTGGAAGGAATGTCCTGTGAGGAGCTGCTAAAGACTCTGGGTTTGTCTAGTTTGTAGTAAATTAGGCTGGCAGGTGACCTTGTTGCTCTACAGCTTCCTGAGGAGGGGAAGTGAAGAAGGAGGTGCTGGTCTCTCCTCCCGGTACCTGGTGACAGGATGTGTGGGAATGGCTCAAAGCTGCATCAGGGAAGGTTCAAACTGGACTTTAGGAACTATTTCTATACCAAGAGGGTGGTCAAACACTGGAACAGGCTTCCTAAAGAGGTGGTTGATGCCTGTAGCAAAAAAACGCACAACCACATGAAATCTGTATTTATCCCTGAAAAATCACAAAATGAAAACAATTCATGAGTTTCATTTCAATAGAAGAGACCTGGTGACCACGAAGCAGCGAGGGACCGTACAGCTGTTCGTTTGTGTGACCATTCCCCGCGGAAAGAAGAGGACTGAAGCATGAATGGGGGGCAATGCACTGGGATGCTGTAACGAACCACCCTGGAGCCCAAGGCTCTCTGTGCTTCCCGCTTTGCTGCAGCCGCTTATCCACTGCACACCTCAGAAAGGGGCTAACTCAGTAAGCACAAAGCAGGGGAATCAAGGAGAGGAATAACTTCATGTACATACTACATACTAGTTGTCACAAGCATTGTTCTTGGATACCCACCTTTCCTCCTCCCGCTTCACCCTTGTTTGAAAGCATTTTCAAGCTCATCTGATGTCAACCTGCTGCAACCTTCTCTTTTTCTGATGTGCCATTTTAGCAAGCTAAGACACTCACAAACGAGTCAGACAAGCACTAGGAACAGCAGGCATGTGCCTCCCCTCCTAAACCCGCTTAGCCCAGCCCACTGGAACACACTTCACTCAGGGCTACGTGATTCCATGCCAGGAGTCAGGCATCCAAAATGCAGATGATGCAAGATGATATGTCACAATGCCCACATTTCCCTGTTTCTGACAAACAGACTTTCATCCACAGATTTCTTCTCATTCCTTCCATAAGGCAATAAGCATACTGTAATAAATATGCATATTTTAATAATAATAATAAGCATATTTTAATAAATATGTACTTATTAGTATCTTGTTTTAATAATGTAAGTACTATACAGCTAAAAAGTAGTTTGTCATACTATGGGTTTACTTTAGGCAGCACCATGCTTATAGCTCTGAATAGGGCTATATATTCCTCTCTTAGTGCAATTCACTCAGTCATGACCAAATCCCTTCATAAATACAGGGATAAATGCATCTGCTGTGTCATCTGACATAGCCAATACACTTAGATAGGAAATAATTTATATTGTGGACTAATAAGTTTGGAAGCTCAGTCTCATCACTCAGTAACTATCACTTCAACATCCACTAACTATGCCTGGTATCATGGTCTCCAAAGAAAACTGAGGAGCTCAAAGCAAAATCCTCATCTTCTGAGCCTGGCTAATGCTGTTGACTTCCAGTAAGAGTATGCACATGCAAAAATATTTGCTAGACTGTAGCCTAAATTTAGAAGTTATTTTCAAAATTAATAAAGTCAATCAATGTAATTAATTACACAATACAAAGTATTTTATTTATTTTTTTTTTTAAAAATACAACATTCTAAAAATATTTTTATCTATAATACATAAAAAGTCATTAAAATCCATGTACAAGATATGCAAACATTAACAGATTTTGAGAGTGGTGACAAACTTCCCAAGTAGGGGGTGGAAAGTGATAATATTTCTTCCAAGAAATATTTTTCAAACTGTGACTTTCACTTGTGTTAAGAATCCCTTTGAGAGATCAAATTCTGTAACTGACATAGTATTGTCGACTATTTTAAAGCCAAGAGTTTAGATACCAGAGAATTAAGATTATCACAAATTTTCATCTCTGAGTATAATACATCAAAGAGCTGGTGACCCAGATGCCACCTTGATTAAATAATATTATTATTCAGTAGCATTTATGGATGCCTAGCATTCACTATAGTATTAGAAACGTACAGAAACAACAGTCCTCCAAAATGGATGATGCCATGAAGCTTTTGCTGTCCACCCCCTATAAGCAAAACACTTTCCAAAGTCTTTTCCATCATGTGGCACCTCGTTACTGACCACTTAACTGCTGGTAGCACTGGGATGCAGTGGTTTGACTCTTGCTAGTCTGGAGAGGCCGAGTCTAAGACAGTGAGTAGGTGATTTAACTGAAACATGTTTCATAGAGTTATTACTGCTTCCTGATGCAGCTGAAAATAATTTTAAAACAAAAAGAAGGTGCAAGAAGTTAAGAGGGAGGGAAATAATCATAAAACTCTTGTCTTTTTATAGTTTTCACAGCAGAACAAAAAAGTATTCTAAAGACACTGCAAAAAGGTCTGAACAACATACAAGAGAAGCGCGCTGGGAGCCAATGCAGCAGGTATGGTGCAGTTTCAAGTAACCAGTAACACACTGGATCAACATTGGGCAAGCACATAAAACCTGTGCCCAGTGTACTGACTCTATAAAGAATCAAACAATTGAACACAATTCCAAGTGGGAAAAAGAGACTTGAGAGAAAGGAGACAAACAGAAAGAAACGTGTACAGAAAAGAAGAGGCAGGAGTCAGCAGCAGCATGCTCAAACACCTTAAGAAAAGCAAGCTTCTAAGCATTTGCTTTACTAAAGCAGTTAAAACGCTCCCAACGTTCTTCTATTATTATTTATCTAATAATGCAGCAAGTGCCACAGATAAAGAAAGCTCTTACTAACAGAGAAATGGACACAAGACAATTGCTTAAGATTTGATCTACATTCTGGAAAATATTTTATTAACCTCCTCACATAAGCATTTAAGGATAATGCTGTAAGATGAAAAGAAGCACAGAGGTAGCTTTCCTTTCCCTCCCCCCCCTCCCCCTCCTTTTTTTTATTTTTTAATCTAAGGTCTAAAGAATACCTTTCCTTACAAGAGGGCAGTAATTTTTCTGAAATACTGCCTACTGGTTTGTTTGCTTTTAGAAGAGATTCCTAAAAACTTAAGTCAATTATCTATATATTCATAGTTTCAATCTTACAGGTACCTGGTGGTATCCATTTAGGCTTCTTGTCTGTTACAGGACTTGATGTATGCAAAGGCTTCCCAGCTGGTTCTGAAGAACTGAACATCATCTTTTCTGTTGGTTCAGATTTCTGTTCCATTATCCGTGAAGGAGAAACTATAGGTGATACTTAATTGGAAAATAAAAGCAACCTCAGAAAGATACTCTTTAGCAGAAGATGACAGATCATTGTACAGCACAAACTCTGCATTGAGTGAAATAATGAGCATGTTACTAGATTGACACATCTTTAACAGCATATATTTATACAGTCAGTCCTGTTATACTCTGGAATTTCAGTTCTGGTTTGAAAATCAGCAGTGTAACAATTTCTTCTTGAGGATCTAGCAGAAATCAAATTTCTAAGAGGGAAGGTGCTTCCTTCAGCTACACAAAGCAAACCATTCCTTGTCATAACTAAAACTAATTTTCAACTAAATTACATGTTGTAAACTCAGGCCTGAAATTAAAACACATTACCAAGGCAGATACAAGATTAGCACCATGATAAGAATTTTCTTAAGCTATTGTGTTGGAAACACAGTGAACAATTAACTCTGAAGGGCACACATATTAATGTTTTTCACCAGTGGTTAGTAGAACTAGAATTGTTTAGCTAGCCTTGAATTAAAAATTCATAAGTGCAACTGCAAGAGGAGGCTCTGAGATTATAATTAAAAAAAAAAATCCTCAGATCAGTCATTGTTAATTTAACCTCTTCTTAAAAGCTAGTTATATAAAAAGAAATTAACTCTGTCCATTCACTTTTGTCTGTTTTTTTTGTAAGGAGTGTTAGTTTACTATAAAGTGGTTTTTCTTTCAGGATTTTTTTCTACTCTCCTCCCTTTCCTCTGCATATAGACATTTTCATCATAAGCCTGCACAGTCAGTTTGTCAGCCAAACTTATCTATTCCTTCAGTGAAAATAAAAGGAACTTTTATTATAAAGAAGTCTATTTCAAATTCATATTACAAACTTACCTGTAGTATTAATCTTGGATTTGGGAGTCGTCTTCTCTCTTTCAGCTTGCATCTTTTGTTTGGTTTTCTTTTTATTTCCTTTGGCTTTCTTTTTTTCCAGAGCAAAGTCTTCATCATCACCTTCACTATAATCTGAATCTTCTTCTGACTCCTCACCTACAGCAAGGAAAATGGATGCAATGTCTTTACAGGAAATACAATTTACTACTACTCCAGGGTCTTCTAATCACATTCTGGACTTGAAGAACCAGGATATCTTAAGGATATAGTAAAACAAATTTTCATGTATTGATAAGAAATGGCCTCCATAAAACATTCTGTATTTACAGAATTCTTGCTCTGTACTTTAATAAAGGAACACCTTGGTATCAAGTGCATACAGTAATGATTTTAACAGTACAATTACCAATATTCCATGTGTGCAAGATGAAAAGGTTAAAATTATCTGTCAGGGCTTCTGATATTCATAGTCATGACTATTTAAAGTGGAAAACCACTATGTCTAATTTCAGCTGTAAGAAAGATTTTATAGATCTATTATTAAAAAACCCCAGACATTAGCAAATCTTAAAAATAGTTTGCTATCAACAGGAATATCTGGATTATCCCTCTGATATTTCATTAAGGATTCTAGAAATATTTTACAACAAACCCCGCAGTAGGAATGAAACAGACACATTAACCACTGGGGAATGAAGAAGAGATGTCTATCATACTCTGCAGGCCTTCAACACTAGGATGCTACCAGAAGCAGAGTATGAGGCCAGGCTGACCTCTGATCGGATGCAACATGGTTTTCTGAGTTGAGAGAGGGAGGAAGGAAACAAGGGAGGCGCTACTTATTTTTTTACATAAGCTTAAACAAAGCCAATACTGAAAGCCCTAACATCCAACACTACTCTAGAGTTACTGTTTTGATGCAAACCCCAGACATCAACTGGAAAAATGAAGAGAGGCTCTTTAAAGAGAAAGAGCTTCCCTGGATAAAGAGTGTAGAAGAAATTTGTTCTGACACACTGCAACACATGCAGGGAAGCAGTATAATTTTTGCCAGTTTGGGAAATGTGCATGAATAAGCCCAACGTTTAGATTTAGTGTCAAAGTGCAACAGAGATGCCAGTAATATTAAAAGATAACGCTTCAGTAAGGGAGGGGAGGGAAATACAGTAGAAGCATTAAGCATTTCAGTGAAAATATAAACTAAATGTAAGTCATCACATTCAAAGCCCATCTAAGGAGAGGGTTTTTACAGAGAACAACTTACTGGGTACAGACTCTGGCTCAGAGTCAGTAGCATGGTCTCCGTCATCACTGTCAATGGTTAGGACCTTCTGATGTGCTGGAACTTTAGATGCTGCTGTCCTTCGCCTACAGTCATCCCTAGATAGGTCATCATCCATAACCTGATTGAGACCTAGAAAACAGAAGGTGCTCTAATTATTACAAATTCACAGTAAATCTATTATCCTGCTCAAAAAGAAGCAAGTATTTGAGTCTCCAGAATCACCTTTTGTGATTTTGAAGTACACTATACCAAAGCATATCATCTGCACTTGTTTTCATGTGATTCTCATTTTACTCTTTCAACTGACCAAACTGTACTTTCTGGTTGTGAAAGTTACCAATATTTATCTGCAATCAGGCTAACAAAAGGACTGTGTTGGGTTGGGGGTAGGGGGGGAGGCATTGTTGGTAATGGGAAAGGGGACTATAGTGACGGCCTCTGTGAGAAGCTTCGAGAAGCTCCCCTGGCTCCAAAGCAGACCCACCTCCAGCCCAGGCTGAGAATCAGCGATACGGAAACCCCTCTTCGAATCCGCTCTTATCAGGGGAAGAACTGGTTTGGCAAGGAAGGAGAGAGACATCAGGAGACCATGGTACGAACAAAAGACCATCCATGACATGAGGGGAGAGGCAGAGGGGAGGTGAGACAAACTACAGACACTCAGGTCAGAAAGGAGAAGAGTGGGGGGGAGGTAAATGGAATCCCCTGCAGCCCATGGAGGTTAATGGCAGAGCAGATACCCACTCCTAGCCCATGGAGGACCCCATGCCAGAGTGGGAGGCTGTACCCAACGCCAGCTGTGACTACACTGAGAGCTCGTGACAGAGCAAGAAGACCCCAGAGAGGTTCACATCAGAGCTGAGGGAGGAGGTGTGACAGACCAGAGACCCAACTGCAGCTCCTGGACTGAGCAACTGCAACCCCCATTCCCTGTCCACCTCTGCTGCTGGTGGGGAGAAGGGAGGGGTGGGGAGAAGGTGTTTTAAGATGTGGTTGTTATGTCTCACTATCCTACTCTGATTGGTAACGAATTAAATTGATTTTTCTTCCCCAAGTTGAGTCTCTTTTGCCAGTGATCATAATTAGTGAGTGAGTCTTCCCTGTCCTCATTTTCAATGCACGAGCCCTTTGTTGTGTTTCTCTCCCCATCTCACTGGGTGGAGGGAGAGCGAGTGAAGAACCACATGGTCTGAGCTGAGGCCGAAACCACATCAAGGACAGAAGACCAAAAATAAAACTGGAAAAAACTGAAAAAGTTTCCAATGGCACAGCAAATGTTTTGGTCACATTTATTTGATGGTTAGGCATTATGGACCCATTAAGGAGTGGAGGGTAAGTGTAGCTTCTTGAAGAAGTAAATAAACTCAGCATCTAAAAACATCACATGTCTGTTGCTTTTTCCAACTAACTTTCAGTGAGCTGAAACAATCTCCTTCAGCAATGCAGAGGTTTTCCCATTTTACACCTGGGAACAAATTTTTAATGAAAAAATTAATGCATCCTTCATCCTTTAGTCTTTATTTCCATGTAAGTGAGAAAAAGAAACCAATGGAAACAGAGATAAGCTACTTAAATGTATCTTGGAATACTATTTCTAAAAAGACAGTATGAAAACAACTCACCTAAAAGATCACTGTCTACACTGCAGTTGGAAAAAAGGGGTCTCCTGTGTACATCTTCGGATTCAATATTCTTACCTGTTTTAGGATCCAGAAAAAAACCAAACAATAATATAGAAAATTAGTTTTCAAAAACTGTACTACAAAAAGTCAAGATATTAAGAATTTAAATAGCTAACATTTTTATCTGTCTCTAATCAAACTGTATGTTTGGAAGATCTTTTATAGAAGAGTTTTCTTCCTCACAGAATAAAACATGAACATAGTAAGACAGGCACTACCTCAAAATTCTCATCTTCTTATCATGACATATTGAAATAAAACATGACTTTCAACCTACTTCACTGTAAAATACATTAAGTCATGGTCAAACTCACTACATATAAATAAAGAGTGTTGCATTGAACTGTAAAATAACCTTGTTCTTCTGAATTTTGCACCTCAAGGATACGCGCAGATTTTTCTTTGACGGATAAGGCTAAGGCAACTTCCAAATCTCTTTGATAAAGTTTGTCATCCAAGGATATCCTGGGAAAAAAAATACCAAGCATGCTAAATAATAAAACAGTTACATGAGTGTTATAGATCTATTTCTGACTCACTGAGCTTTTTAAAATTCAAATACTTGTAAAGAGATTAATATTTCAATATATACTTATAGCATATCATATTATGGATATTACTTCCTGAAAAGATTTAGACAAAGTATACCTTAATATTTAAAGCACACTATACTTAAAAGTATTATGATTGCATAATATTGTGTGTGTGTGTGTATATATATACACACACACATGAGCTACATCACAGAAAAAGGAGATTACATTTTTTAAATACCACACCAAAGTAAAATATTCACATGCAACTTTGCCACCAAAATAATCATGTTTGTTTTTTCATTGACATCATTGTGTATATATATATACACATGAACTAAATCACAGAAAAAGGAGATTATATATTTTTAAATACCACACTGAAGTACAATATTCACATGCAACTTTGCCACCAAAATAAGAGCTACATCACAGAAAAAGGAGATTACATTTTTTAAATACCACACCAAAGTAAAATATTCACATGCAACTTTGCCACCAAAATA
>NW_010315838.1:0-17894 GCF_000700745.2 Antrostomus carolinensis
CCAACTAGACTCTGCCAATCCAGTCACTGTCCAGAATGATGTCCAGATCCATTAACAACTGCAGTGTTAATTTTGTTTTAGTTTGATCAAGTTGGGATCAAAAGGATTAGAAGTCACTGTCTTGCTGCTCTTTTCATCTGAATCTGGGCATCACAGGTGTCATACAAAGCTATAGCAGAAGTGCTTGGTAATTTTGATATAGTCTTATTTTTACACACATCTAGAACTGTGTTACCACTGTGGGATGCACAGATAGCTTGCAGCTAATCTCTACTCTGTTGGGTTTGTATTTAGCATGGGAATTAAACTTCTCCAGTTTGTTGGCATCTAATTTGTAAAGATTAATGATTCCAACCTCTTCACTTCCAGCAGCACAGTCTAGAAATGCAGGCTAGAACATGATGAATGAGTGAAGGACTAAAGGCAGGATGTGGCTTCGATGGCAGTTAGATATCATTCTAAGAATAACTGACTTTAAAAGCATTGACCATTCCCACCTTTTACACTGTAAGAGTGAACAAGCCAAGCTCTGTGGCCATAGTGTGCTTGGCATTACGGTCAGCAGTGTGTAGTGGGCTAGTCCAGGCTAAGTTATTTACTTAGGATGTGTCTGCAGCTTGTGGCCTGAGAGTGACCGATCCTCTTTCTAGAGGAAAGAACTGTCATCTTTCTGTTTGGCTCCTGAGATTCTTGGAGTCCCATTGCATCTTAACCTGGAAGCAAGTCTTTCACTGCTCACTTGAGGGGAGTGCTGTGATGGACACCAGAGAGTTCAGCTTTCCTTTGTCGTATGCTGGGCGAGGTAACTTGTGACGTTATCCTCATTTAAAAAGGCTGCTAAGTCAGGTCTAGAGTTTTCTTCCATCATCTCCTCTATTCCTCCTGCCTTGCAGCTGTGGCTGTGCAGGAAGCTGTATCTAGCAAGCTGAACTGTGTTTTAGGAGGGAGGATGGAGAAGAGGAGGAACAGCAGAGGGGAGAAACACATTCCTGAGAGTCCTCGTTACGGAGCATGAAGAGTACGGGTGACTGTTCATTTGTAAAAGTTGTCCTCCACCCTTAAGCAGCTGTTCTGGTGTTGTGTGTTGCCATGCAGTGTTTGAACATCTTGGGAAGCCACAGATGTTTGACTTTGATTCATATACTGTGGCAGATTTGATCCTTATTCCTAATGCCAGAGCCTTCTGGCTGGGATTACCCTGACGCAAACCCTGCTCTCAGCTCCCACTTCACTAAAGGAGCAACATTTTTGGTACATGTCAGGTCTGGCACTTGATCCTCAGCTGTTTTATGGCCACTTCCTGTGTTTATAGCTGGAGATCTGGTCTTGGCTGTGGACATGAGATTTACTCAGAATTCTGATAATCTTCTGTGAACTTTAATTCCTGACACAGATGTTTTGGAGAAAGAAATGCACCTTTGTATTCTCTGACTTCAAAAAATATTAAATTAAGAAAACCAAGGATAACATTAACAATGGACAGCTCGGTTCTGATGTTCTGAATGTGTTCCCTAACCCAGTAGGAAGACAGTTTTTGTGACTAGATGGTGTCAATACATTATTAGATGTAGGTATCTATATTCTGATAGTCAGAGGGCATCCCTTCTGTGCTTACACTTGTAATCCAGGGTTGGTCTAATACTGCAAATATGCTTGTGTGAGAATAACTTTTCTACTAGTTTTTATATGATGGAAGCGGTGAAAGTAGTCAGACCTGTGCAGAGAAACAAGGAGCTGAAGCGGTGTTTGGCTGGAACCTGGCAGCTGTTTGATCCACATGGGGCTGTAGGGCCCAGACGTGCCTTCCCTCCATCGTGTGGTGGGGATGGGAAACGGCCCAGAGAACCAGTCTGGTGCTGCAGGGGCCTGTGTCATCCGAAGATGATCTGAAATGAATCAGGTGCTGGAGGGGCTGGATGTTTCCCTTCTCCCCATGATATCTCTCTACTTCGTACTTCTTCTTTCTTGACCTGCCCTGCATCTTTTCAGTCTGTTGTTCTGTTGTTACTTCTCTTTCACTCGAGCTTATTCTGTTTTAAAATTTTCTCCTTGGAATAGAGCTTTAATTACCAAGCAGATGTGTTGTCTTCATTCTGCCTGCTCTAACTGCCTTTATCTTTCTTCTTCATCTTGAATCTTAGACTTTTTAGCTCATTAAGTCTTGTGGAGCTAGAACTCTTGGCTAGTTAAAGACACTAAAAAAAATAAAAAAGAAAATATTCTTATCAGATCTTGCTGCATTTCTATAAACAAGCTACTTAATCATGCTTTTATGTTAATGCCAAAGAAACAAATAAAAGTTGGTTACGCTGTGATTGTAAACAAACAACAGAACTTGCAGTCTAAATATTGAGATACTCTTCCTTCCTTTGTTTTGTTTTGTTTTTTTTTTTCCTCTGTAAGGCTCTCTGAAACAAGATTTAGCTCCTAGAGACTTAAATGAAAGTTAATAATTTACGGAAGAAAATAAGAAGGTAAAAGAGAAATTGATGTTGCCTGAAATCCTTCATGGTCTGAAGCTAGAGAAGGGTCAGAAGCCAAAATGTAACTGTGCAGGAATGTGCTTAGATATAAAACCTAGGATGTAACTGTGGGAATGCCCTTAGATGCAAGAACTGGAATGCAACTATGTGTTAGTGCAATCTGCAAAAAGCTGGGAATGTCATGCTCAGTGTTTGAGAACTGCAGGCAGTTGGCAGCGTTTTTCAGAACTATTATTGTAAAAACGGCTTTTCCCGAGTTTGGGGCCTGA
The DNA here is from genome assembly GCF_000700745.2 of Antrostomus carolinensis. Lineage (NCBI taxonomy): Eukaryota > Metazoa > Chordata > Aves > Caprimulgiformes > Caprimulgidae > Antrostomus > Antrostomus carolinensis. Next base: position 2,753 of record NW_010315838.1, read on the forward strand.
TCCAGTCGTCTTTTTATTTTTTGTTCTTGGCTTGAACTCATGTGAACTGGAACAGAATTAGCAAGAGACAGTAAAGCTGTGGTTCTCTCTGCTCTCTCCTCAGTTGTAAAGCTGAGTTAAGAAATTCCTGCTCCAAATTGTACATCCCTGCCTGTCTCACTTTTTCCAGGAAGAGTTTTACGTAGGAGTGAAATGTATCTGATCCAGTCTTCCAAAAAGCATTACAAAATACTTCCTATCACTTTTTTTTTTTCCCCCCAAAGTTAACTACTACCAGTGAACAGTGTGGCTCCGTGAACAGTTATGTTGGAATGACTGAAAGGATGAGGTACCCTGTGATGGGAATACAGCTGTTCCTACCAGCCTCTGTGGCATGTGAAATCCCAGCCTCGGTGAATAGATTTTTGTAGTGTAGCATTCATTGCCAGAAATTAGTACATTCAAGCTCTCAAGGCAGTAGCCTGATGAAACAGCAGTGTTCATGAACTCTCTGAGCAAAGTGTCATCCTTTCTCAGTCTTCTGTCTTTTCAGGTAGCAATAAGCAAGGGAGGAGATGTCAAAGGAAACATCAACTCTCAAGTGAAAACGTTAGGCTTTAGAAATGCTTCATGAAGCAACTCTTACTAGCAAGTCAAATTTGACTGGCCTGAAAGTTGCAACAGGTCTAGACTGGAGGCAAAGGATATAAAGAAGTGTGCCATCTGAACTTACTGATAAGTCAGTTGACTTATAGCAGATATTTTTCATAATCTCATTGCAGGGTTATTCATTAAATAGCTGTAGGTTTGCAGGTTTAAGCCAGGAAAGTCACCAAAGTAATTCCTTAAGAAATTTCACTCAGATTTTTGGTTTCTTTTCTTTGTTACTGCCTTCAAACATATAGACTATTGGCTATACAAGAACAGAGGAAACCTATTTCAATGTGGCAGACATTAGGATTAATAGAATTTCATCTCAAATCTTTATTAATAAGCTGTATGTTTTATCAGTAATGTAGTTTTTCTTCTTTTTACTGTCAATTTTTCTGCAATTCTTGTGGTTCTCTAAAATCTATGCTGTTTTGTAGTTGAAGTGAAACTGTGATGGCCATAAATGGGTTAAATTAACGTGTGCCTGCCCCTTTCCCCAAGTCCCAGAGTATTTTGTGTAAAGTTTTACAGGAAACTTTTTTTTTTTTTAACCATGCAGGGCAGCTTTAGAAGAAGTAGAAGGAGATGTGACAGAACTGGAACTGAAACTTGACAAGGTAAGCTTTTTAAATTCACCAGTGTCTGTTCTGAGAAATATAAAAAGATATGTTTAGGTTTTGTTTTAAAGTTCATAGCTGGGAAGCGGCAGTGGCCACTGGCCAAGTGTTCTGCTCTTGCAGAGGGAACGGATCTGGGTCGAGTGCACAGCTGGGCCCCAGAGACTGAAGCTTGAGTAACAGCAGCAACAGCAACAGCCAGTGTGAACTCACTTTCTCCTCCAGCTGAGGATTCGACTTGTGCAATCCCTCCTGCCTGCGTGGCCTCCTTGCACTCGTGACAGCCCCACAGTGGGAGCCACATGCCAACTAATTCAGCTGTCATAGGAGCTAAAAGCCAGGTTGGCCATTCCTGCATTGAGAGCCTGTGTTCTACAACAGCTGTGTGCTGTGAGGACATCTGCATTTAGAGATTTAAAGGCGGTGCTTTCTGTCTCTGGCAGCACAGGCACAGCAGGATAGGTGTATATAGGTATATTTACTGTGAAATTCATCCTGCTTTTTGTCATGCTTTGTGCATGTGTATAAAAGGTTACACGTAGCATCTTTTCAGTGTCTTAAAATCAATTTATTGGTTTCCTAGCCAGTAGTATTTGGAGGCTTTTGTTCTTTGCTAGTATTTTGAGGGTGGTTTATTTTTGTTTTGCATCTGTAGAACGTCTCCTTTCCTTGGCATTTTTATGCTAAATGTTTAAAATTATTTTTTGCCTGTGTTTTAACGTGGCAGGCAGATGTCACTTGTTCACCTCCTTTGCTACTTTTTAAATATGAACTTTTGTTCCTGCAGCTGCGAGTTGGCTGTAGAGAGACAGACAAATGAAGTCAGTGTCAAGTGTAGTGTTAAGTTTGAAGACTTTTTGTTGCTTGTAATAATATTTCTAGCTTTTGTAGGTAATAATGTAACAATTTGTTGATTTCAAAATAAATTTAAGATACTTGATTTTGTGTGAATTTTGGGAAAACTGATGGATATAAGACATATTTGTACTGTAGGGATGGTGAATCTGTTTTGGTGCATTAAACCATGTAAGTATTTAAAGGATCCAAAAAATCCGTCTTGGAAGTTTTTGTTTTCCACCAGTCTAAGAGGGTCATTCTTGGGGAAAAGAATTCTCAAATTCTTCAAGGGGCATTACTCAGGGCCTTGCCCCCAGTCTCTTGCAGGAGGCCAGTGCCAAGTATACCATTCTATCGTGTAAGTATAAGTGATCTGGTATAATGCTTAAGTTGAAAGCCAAGCTTCTTATGTGAGCTGAAGTAACTGTGGCCTGAGGGTAATGATTTGTATAGACTTGATTGGTAACTTTTTCTGCTCAGTTATTCATACTGAATTTAGTTTTATTGTCCTACAATTGTGACTTTGGTCTACGTCATCTGTAATTTTCCTCTCTGGAAGAATGGATGCTGGCTTCAGGATTGTGAACCATAAGCAAAAGTGAAAGAAAAAAGGGATCGTGTGGGTAGTGATTTTTCTGTCCATTGTTCAGGCACCTTGGCCATTCATCAGAACATGGGAGATGATGCTCAGATTTCTTCTTTTCCTAAGAAAGTCTGAATCAACATAAAAATTACTGGGTAAATAAGGCAGAAAGGTCACTTGGGTGGTTTCTTTACCCCAACACAGGATCGAGTACTTCTGTGTTGCTCTTCATTAAAGTATGTCTAACATCCTTGAAAAATCCTTCAGAGATGAAGGTTCAATCTTCTAATTTTCTTCTCAGTTTGGTTTAGTTAGAGTGGGGAAACTCAATTACAATATGCCTTCTCTCCAGAGAGCATCTTAGTGATTGCACTGATCATTCTTTCTCTTTCATTAATGGCCCAGTGCATAAATGGTTCAAAAAGTGGGAAAACTCACAAGATACTGCTGGCCTTCATATCAGACCGCAGTACCATGATAGCTAAGGTGCTGACCTATGCAGTGAGGGGTAGGGATGGAAACCCATCAGAGAAAGACTGGTCTGTTGTACGAGTGAAAACATGATCGATTTCGCTTGCTGAGATGTAACCGTCTCTCTTTGGTTGTACTTCCTGCAGATAGCCTTTTGCTTTCCTGTGCCTGTCTTCTGAGTGTCTCAAGATGAAACAACTGGTGTGGGCTTCTTTAGTGGTTTTTTTTTGGCTGGGAAACCACAAAACACTTGCTTGGGTTCTAACCATTGATGTTGCTGTGCTTTTTGCCCTTATACAGCCCTCTCTTGAAATATGTGCAAAATCTCAGTTAACAATAAAACAAAGAATGAAAAATTATTTTATAAAGGGCAGTAACCTTCTGAACGGCATATCAGTTGACCTGGAGTAGTATTTTTATAGCTATCACTATACAATAGAAAGTTTTTCGTAGAATGTGGGGCTCTGTAAATTTAGAAATTAACTTTTGAAATCTTTGTTTCTTAGACTTAACTAAGCTCAGTGTGTTTCATTTTTATATGGTGGTGTAAAAAAAAAAAAAAAAACAAACAAAAAAACCTTCCACTTTGTCATTTTTTCCTCCTTTTAGCTGGTGAAGCTTTGTATTGCAATGATTGATACTGGGAAAGCATTCTGTACAGCCAACAAGCAGTTCATGAATGGAATTCGAGACCTTGCACAATATTCCTGTAAAGATGCATTGGTTGAGGTAAGTTCTTTAAGAGGTGAAAATGGAAGGAGAAAAGCATAACTTAAAAAGGGTAAAGTATGACAGTTGGCAAGAGAAGTAGTTGAAGTTTATACTATTATTTACCTTTTTGCTCCTTTTTCTTTGAGATGTTTTAAGAGTGAGCTTTTGTTTCAGTTTGGTCCTTTGTATATAGTTAGGTAGCAGTAACATTTTTGTTGTTTCTAACTTTAATAAATTTACTTGATATTACCCACGTACCCACATGTTTTCCTTCTAGCATAATGGTTTTATTTTCATAATAATGTTAAGGAAAATCAGTTCCCAAGTTCTTTACTGAAAACCTCTGAAACATTGCTTTCGTGCGGTGTATTTGGTAGGGTTTAACTTGAACCACTTTGTTTTTCACTTTACAGGCCAGCTTGTCAAAGTTCTCTGATACCTTACAGGAAATGATCAATTATCACAATGTAAGTATTTCTAGCTGAAATGTGACACTGAGAGCTTGCCTTCAGTTATATTTGATAACAGAATAATGCAAAAGCTTTTCTTGTTGGTAGTATTCACAAAGTCGTGGTTTAAGTGGTATTAAATATGTGTCATTTTATACTTGTAAATGTTTTGTTTATATTTTGTTTATGAAGTATTTATCCCCTTTTCTGCAGGTTTTTATCTCACTTTATTTTTCGTTTGGAATTTGTAAGCTTTGCTAAAACCCAGTGCTGTAAGACAGAATAAATACTGTATTGTTTCATCTTTTTTAATCAAGCTGAACGGGCAGCAGTGACAAACTATGAGCATATTTCTTTGCTGGACTGAAATAGTGACTACCTTTTCCATAATTTCTACTTTTTTTCCCCATATCCTTTATAATGCACAAAGTGAAGCACCTCTGATTTGTGTGCATTTTTCTTTTTGGAAGTATGACAGATTTAGACAAGTGTAGAGAAAGGAGAAAATGCTAGGATGTAAGACTAACAGTGATTTTTAGCATGTCAGACTTTATCAGAAAGCTCGGTTTTGGAATGAAAACTGATTTATTTTTACTCTTCTAAAGAGTTTAGTCTTGTCTCCTGAAAGCCAAAGGGATTTGTTTGTTCTATTTTCTTCCTCTTCCCTTGGCCCCTACTGCTTTTCTTTAATTTTCCAGCAAATTGCTGGAAAGCAACAGAAGTGTCTCCAAAGTGGTGGAAATATGCAGGGTGCGTAAAATGTATTCTTTTTATACCACTAGGAGTTTAAAATGTAATGATATAGAGAGAATGCAGTTCAAACAGCTTAAGCTGAAATGCAGTTTGTTAGCATAAACTTAGCTTCCTAAAACTGTCTTATTAGGCATTTTTTTTTTTTTAAATGTGCCCTTTTAGAAGGGAAGGGAAACAAAGGGAAGCAGGTTATTACTGTTGAGTTGGATTTTCTTTCCATTATATGAGGAGTGCATATCTGCACCTAATATTATGAAAATTGTAAAAATGAGAGTAAGTGGACAGTGACACTTTGATGGTAGAGAGAGGCTAGTGCACAGGTTCAAAGCAGCAGTACTGGGAGAAAGTGTTACTTTCATGTCAGTGATTTCTGCAGACTAGATTGAGCAGATGAATCTGGCTGTCCATATTTTACACTCTTCATCACACTTCTCGCTGCTGGTTACTCGCTTAACTGTGCCTTTGCTATATGGTGTGCTGCTTTTGACACATCTGTCCTAGGTCCTTTATTCTTGCTGCTGTTACTGTTCTACATGATTGTAGCTTGCAGTGCTTTGTTAAAATTTGGCACAGCACAACTCTCCCTTTAGGGCAGTTTGAAGGCAGAAAGCAAAGAACAAGCCTTATTAAAAGATTTGTTTGCAGATTTAAGTAGGACTACTCTTGGTTCTGTGCTGGTTTTTTTCCCTCTACTTCCTTGTTGGGCTCAAGCAGAGTGAGTAGAACAATGGCTTTTACCAACAGGCACAAACATAAGAAGTGAGGCTTGTTACGGGCTTCCAGTGTAGAGCTTTGCCAGACATGTTGTGGTCCTGAATTGCTTTTTGTGCATCTGCTTTGTTCAGCAGAGTTGCTAGCTCAGAGTGTCAGCCCTGTTGTTGACCAAGTTGGCAGGAGAACCATCATGAGTGAGAAGAAGCTAGAAGAAGAGAGGCAGGCATCCTCCAGTGGAAGGAGGAAGGGGGTAGGAGACGGCTCCACTGTGACCTGGATGACTGTCAGTTTTCTCATATGAGGCTTTGCTACAAGGAAGGCTAGGAACCAGATGAATGCAGCATCTTCACTGATTCAGCAGTCGGGGAGTAGCTTTGACAGCTTATGGCAGCTTTCTTAGACTTGGTTTGGAGTGTGTGGAAGGTAATGTGTTGGAAAGGCTGTACATCTAGTCAGATCATGGTCTGGGCAACTTTTTTGTTCTTTTAAGGGAAAAATGTGTCTATTTTTCTGCCTAGCACTTTTTCCCCTCTTCATTACTGTAAGCAGAGTTGCAAGGCTTGTATTTCTGGGAGTCCACTAATCGCTTGACTTCCCATCTGGTTATACTCTTTCTGTATTGATCCTGATTGGTGCACTCCTCAGGCACTGGCAAGCTTAAATGTCAGCAGTGGGAGTAGTCCTAGCATGACTTCCAGCTTGTCAAGAAGTTCTTTATCTATTCTAGTTGTCTGTTTTTCTGGTTTACCAAAGTGGGAATACAAACAGGATCTTCTGTGTGTTACTGTTAGATACAGGACAGTTCAGGCTGGAAGGGGCCCCAGAAGGTGTCTGGTTCAACTGCCTGCCTAAATCACGCTCAGCTCTGAGGTTTGAGTGGGTTGTGTAGGGTTTTATCCAATTTGGTCTTGAAAACCTCCAAAGTTGGAGACTGGATAGAGGATATAGAACCACTGTTAATGGGTGACTTAAACGCAGTCATGTTTTCCTTCCTTCAGTGTTTTCTAGAAAACAGAAATAAGCTGGTAAGGGTCTTGCTGTCAGTACTTGGCATTGCATGGCTTCTCATTCCCAAATTTTGTCAATAAGGAAACTAAGGCTGAGAACACTTAAAGAAAACATTGTTTGACCTGAAACTTCAAGTTCTTGACTTGCTTTTTCAATAAAATTATTTGACAGTTAAAGTTCTTCAGCTTTTGGAAGCAATTCTGTTCAGTTGGGCCAATTAATACTTATATTCTTTCACCTCTTTATTTTTTGTGATTGTGCCTTGTATATTTCCATAGTGCACAATGGGAGGTGTAGAGCAGTTGGAAATTAAGGCATCACTTGTGGTCTGCACAATGATAAGTGGCAAAAGGATTTGTCCCATAGCCACTGACCTGTTCCATTCTGTCCTAAAAATGAGAGCAGAAGCTGAAGGAATAGGTGTTTTCATTCCTAAGTTAGAATTTCTGGGTTGTAAGAGAAAATACAAGTTGTCTAATATTTAAGTATGCTTTGGCCTTGGAAACTTAACAAACTTCTCAAGCTTTACAATTTGAAAGAGTAGATTATATTCTGCCCCCCTGCCTGCCCAAATCATAAGAAATTTGAGAAGCATGGCTTAGAACACTTAATCTTAGAAAAAGAAGCAGGCATTTGTCTTAGCAGTTCAACACTGGGTATTTTTTTTACAAACATATTATGTAAAGGAGATGGTACTGATTACTCATGTATGTTATATTTTCAGCATTAATTTCAGTCTGTTTTTTTGCCAGAAGGGTGTGTTCTTTCTATGGCTTCATTTGTCTTTTAGTTGTTGGTTAAATTGTGAAAGTCTGTAAGAATCAAAAAAGTTGTTACTTAACATTCAAAGTTGTTTCTTCAAGGCTATTTGTACAGTAATATTTGTGGCTTTTAATAAGCGTGTTCTACGAAAGTGGGCATGTCTTACATTGTCAGGATGAGAGAATAAGATGCCAGGAGCTCTTGTCTCTCCTTATAACCACAGTCTTTAAGAAGACCAGCAAAAGGTGTTGAGTTTGTGTTATTTTCCTTATTTTATTCCTTATTTATTTTTTATTTCAAAACTACTTTGAAGACTTTTTATATTTTGATATCAGACACACATTGGTTTAATAATAATTCTTATCTAATTCTGCATAATAACCATGTGTATGTCTAAAATGAAAAGTTATGAATACCCCTGTTATTAACCTACAAAATAATGCTTTTCTTTCAGATCCTCTTTGACCAAACCCAAAGATCAATTAAAGCACAGCTTCAGACTTTTGTTAAAGAGTAAGTTAATTTGCACTCATAATGGGAAAATTAAAGGTAAAATAGAATTTTAAAACGTCTGATTTGAGTGGGTTGGTGAAACATCTTTCCTGAAAATAGCCAGCCATAAATTGAGAAGTATTAAAGCTTGTTAGAAATCACACCAAATCAATGAAGCTTTAGATCCAGCTGCAGGAATGTTGAAATACACTGATCTTAATTACATGTTGTCATTTTCTAAGCTTAGGGAAAAAAGTGCTTACCAAAGCTTTTCCCAGTAAGCATGAGATGCATTTATTTAAATTTCAATTTTGTCCTTTTCTTAGAAGAGAAAGACAGAGAAGCTGCTGTCATACTTTGTATGTTTTCCATTCGATCCAAGCATTTGTTGAAGAATATGAAAACAAAGAGAGTAGCTGTAACAGTCACGAGCATGGTTTGTCTAGTGTATCTTCAAACACTTTTTCCATGCTTTGGAATTCATTTGTTGTCCATCTTTCCCTTTTTCTTTAGAGATATTAGGAAATTTAAAGATGCAAAGAAACAGTTTGAAAAAGTTAGTGAAGAAAAAGAGAATGCTCTAGTAAAAAACGCTCAAGTTCAAAGAAATAAGCAACATGAAGTAGAGGAAGCAACCAATATTTTGACTGCAACACGGAAATGCTTTCGACACATAGCTCTGGATTATGTTCTTCAGGTAAGTGCAGCAATGGAAGTTATTTTTCAAAACCATCTCTTACATACAGTTAGAGATCTGTCCTGTAGAAGTTCTTGTTGTAAACTTCTCAAAAGCTGTGGAGATTCAGTGAAAAAGGAATAACTTTGTCTGCAAGTAATTTTTTTTTTTTTTTTATGAAATCTGAGCAAAATTAATTTACTTGATGCATTCTTACTGCTTAATGCTTTGGTATTTAGTGCCGTTGCTGTAATGACACAGTTTGATTTTTCAACTTGAACATTAATTTTGAAAAAAAACCCACCAGTATTTATATGACATTTATCTAAATGTATTTTGAGAGTTGGCCATGCTGTAGTTCCTTATATATTTGAAGTAAAAACTGTAGCGTAGCCTAGGAAATACAAATTACCTGAGTAATTGTTCTGATACAGCATGTTGGCTACTACTACAATTTCAGCTGTTTGCTTTGGGTCTACTTGTCTAGAAGCCTTGGAGTTTGGCATTGTGCCATAGGGGAAATGAAGAACATAACTCCTCATTTGGTTTATTGTGGAGATCCCCTATGAAGTGTTGAGAGGTGGTTTTTGTGCTACGACTTTGAATCCTGTGAAATAATAATCAATTTTCTGTCGATCTGTACAATTCATCTGATTTGTAGTTACCCACAACTACAGCAAAACAGGATTACTGCAACTCGGGTGGTATGAGGGGTGGGAGGCTTCTAAATGGAAGTTCTAAATGGGGTTCTCTGATGATCAGAGCAACCCTTTAAATTTATGTTGGTTTTATATATGAGATGTTATCATCTTGATTTATCTGTTCTTTAAATTGCCTGTATTACCTGTAAAGTGAAGTAGAATTGATCTGATACACAGGCACAGATAAGGTCAGTGGTCAACACTGAACTACTGTCTTTTGAACACTAATAATAAACTTCATTTTTATGTACCACTTGATTATTTGTACTATCAGCAAATACTAGTGAGGGGGGAAGCTGGCAGACATTACTGTAGGCCAGTTCCTTGTGCGTGCATTGAGCTGTGCAGTTCGTTTGCCTCCTGGAATTCATATATTCAAAGTATGAGCAGTTCCTGTGATAAGGATGCATTTAAAATTAAAAGGGAAAAGTTTCAGCATCTCTCAATGTGGGGAAAAAATGAATTCAGCTTTAGGAATTCTTTCTGCTTGAGTGATTTTTTTTTTTATTTTTATTTTTTTTTTCCTGGAAAAATGGTTTCACAACTATGGCTTCTTTGTAGCTATACTGCCTTTAAACTGTATTTCAAAACCTTTCCTTTCCTTTTATTTTTCTTGCTTTGCAAGTTGAAGGTTTGTTCTATATAAACAAATTGTAATTATTTTTGCTGCAGAAGGTTTTCCAAAACACTGACTATTTAAATAAAGAGATACAATCTGGTTTTGATTATAGCTTCAGTAAGTTTATTTATTTTGCTGGAATTTTAAACTGACACACAGGTGTTAAATTACAAAATCAAAAGTGTTTCTGCTAAATGGGGCTTTTAAAGTAAAATCTGTAGTTCTAGACGACAACCTTAAAGATCAGGGGACAAAGGACAGAGTAACTAGGTGAATGTGAAAAATCAGTTATTTTTACTATACAACGTGAAATTCTTCAAGTTCTAGGGCAATACCGTTGTGTCACCATAGTGACTTCAGCTAGCTTAAAAGTACAAGTATACATATATATATATATATGGAAAGTTACTTATTGAAGCTATTAGGATCTTGCTTGTTTCAGAGGCTGGGACTATATCCCAGTTTTGGAACACTTCAGACAATGTCAGCTGGAGGGGAAAAATAAACATGCCCCGGTGCTTTCTTCCCCCCTGTCAGGAGACAGCAATGGTGCTGAGGCAGCTTCTTAAGAAGTTGGTGGGCTGGGTTAGCTTGTACTGCCAGAAAGGGTATTTGAAACATGTTGAATTCAACCTCTTGAAAATGGGTACCGATTTTCCTTGATTGAAAGTTGTATCATATTACTTTTATCTGGGACATGATGTCTTACGGTTTTCCTTCTAGTACAAGAAAGTTGTGACTATCGCTGTGAAATTCTAGCTTTGCAAGCTTTTTCTGATTGCATCGCTTTACTATCATGACAAAACTAGCTTGCATCTTTTAAAAGTGCTTTGTGAAGTCTTATATTGAGTTATGTTTTTCCAGTGTTTTAAGCTTTGATATAGTTATTTAGAAGCAATTTGAAGTTTACTTGTGCAGGGAAAATTTGCAAGTAGAATAAAATAAGATGCTTGTTTGTTTGGGTTTTTTTCCTAGATCAATGTTCTTCAGTCTAAAAGGAGATCAGAAATCTTAAAATCGGTAAGAGTACTTTGTTTCCTGTAAAGAAAATACTTAAATACATCTGAAATTAAAAATGTGACTGCAAAGCAGTATATTAAAAATTTAGTCCTTTTACCCATCAAAACATTACCAGTACATTTGGCACTTGGACAGTCAGTTTGGCCTTTACTTTTACTGGGCATAGATGCTTAACTGGTTTTGGCAATTCTTTTGGTTCAGATTTGAACACTGTAAGGTTTTCATTGCTGTTGATTCTTTGGTGTATGTCTCATGGTTAAAATGGAACTTCATCTGCTGTTTAGGTCTGCTGTATTCATTTATAAGCAATAAGTACTTCTTATAATCTATTCTAAGATGGATTCAGCTCTTTCTACAAAAATGGTATTTTTCACTTAAACAGCAGATAGTAATAACAAATATATTCTTTAGTATGGTATCTGCTAAATTAATATACAACTATACTTGCATGCTAGTTTTTTTCTGATTGTTTTCCCTTTTCTGCTTCCTATTATCTCTGTAAAAAGTTTACTGAGGTAAACTGCCAAATTAAATGGTGCTTTCCTTTAGGTCTAAAATTGCACTCCCATCATTTCCTCAATTTCTTTAAATAGCAAAAACTTTAGTTGTATCATAGCTTTATAGCTGCTTGCTGTTCTGCTCTGCCTCTTCCTGATTTGTTTTATTTTTTTAAGACTGGACAGTCTTAAAGTTCATAAAGGTTATGGTTTTGGATCATTAATAAATATATTCTGTAGCCCCTCTCCAATTTACATCTCCTAATTAAACAGGAGATAACAAAAGTTTCAGATGACATGAACTAGAAGTCATTTTCTGCCCTTAAATAGATTTGTTTTGTTGTTAATGGGGTTAATCCTATTAACTAGGTTCTGAGATTTTTGGCTTGGTTCTTTGCTGCCTTTACCTTGAACGTCTATTTACAACATTGGAAGCTCTATGAGATATCGATGTCAAATTGCCAGGACACAAGAGAGCAGAAATTAACTCTGAAATTGTATTTTAAATTTGTTTATGTGAATAAGCTAAGTGATATATTTATGTGATATCTGATAAATATTTATCCTTTAAAAAAAATACGCTTTTTTCCTTCTAGATGTTATCATTTATGTATGCCCATCTGGCTTTTTTCCATCAAGGCTATGACCTTTTTAGTGAACTTGAGCCCTACATGAAAGATCTTGGTGCACAGGTAACATATTACTTTAAATATTTATAACTATATGCTGGAATGGATGAAAATTTGTACATATCAGATACGTCATAGATTTATTCAACAAAAAGGGAACTGCAGTGTGATAAAGGCAAAGCATAAAAATACATTGTAAGTGAGTTGAATTAAAATAGTTAGAAACTGAAAGTTGTCTGTTTACTAAAATTAATACTGCCTTTAGGTTTTACGTACTTAAACATAGTCATGTAGTGCTGTTTGGGGTACTCTGTGGTATTTGGGACACTGGATTATTTTGTTTTAAGAATATTTGTATATGATCCATGTTATAAATATATTTAACAATAAAAAGTAGACTAGTGGTTTTTTCTTCTACTTGTATACATTACTTACTGTATAAATTATGCCATGTGCCAAAAATAAAATTGCTGTTAGCAACTTAGACTATAAAACAGAAGTCTGATTTTAATAAGTAGTGCAAAACTTGAGTTCATACATTGAATCCTTCTTGCCTAGTCTTGTTGTTTAAGTTTAAGAACACATAATTGCAACTACTGGGTTTTCAGTGAGGGACTCATGAAAAGGTTAGGTGGACCACAGGAGACATTGAAAATGGTTCTGCAAAATAGATTAAGAACGTACAATATTCAACTGAAGATCTGTCTGTGGTGCAGGAAGAAGACTCAGCAATGCCTTGACTTGTTTTCAGTGCAAGCTGAATGGGCCTGGAAATACTTGTACTTTTTTTTTGCCTCTGAGGACTTGCAACAATGGCACTGATGCAGAACCCTGTATTGCCACTTCCCAGCCTGATCAACAAAACAAAGCCAACCCAAATTCTGTCTGTCCAGTTACAAAAGCAAATAAATGATGGCAAACACTTATTTGCGTTCATCTCAAGTAGATGTGATGCTGAATGTCTAAGAAATTACGTTGTTCTGAGCTGGTTATTCCTGCCATTATGCTATTGTCATCTGTGCCCCTCAACATGCTTCTGTGCCTGTGCAGTGAAGCAGATTGGGAACTGTAGAAAATAACTCCAACAATCAAATGTCTAAATAGTTATTTTTCTGTTAGATTAGTCCCCAGTCGGGTTACTGTGGGTCTTCATTACTTGTACAAACACATGTCAGGGAGGTGTGTGCTTGTGTGGGGCAAGCAAGTGATGGAGCTCAGAGAGATGGGCTGCTTGAGCTGGCACTGCCATCAGGAAGGGGAATGATTGTACAGCTACAGCCCGCTGTGTTTGGTGTAATAGCAGTACTTGAAAGGTTCAAGTGCACATGACTCTGTCCTTAGTTGTACCTTTTATTCTTTCACATCCTTCCATTTTGGGTTGTAATTGTTGAACTGTAATGTTTTGATAGTACTGAATGTGTGTCCTGTACCCCTGCAGAAGAGGGGATAGGGAAAGGAGACAAAAACTATGGAGTTGCTAGTGGCTTATGCTACCAGCCAGGCTTTAATGCTTCCTTCTTGTTGTGATTATTTGAGCAAGGAACAGAAGTTATTTTTGAATGGCTCATTATCCTTTTGCTTGATCTGGTAAGGAGCATTGTGTAACATTCATTTTGGTGCTGGTATCATAGCAACTGAAGGAGTTAAATTTAGAAAATCCAAAGCTGAGAATGTTTAAAATATATTGGAATTGGAGCAAAGATAGACTGAAGACCTGAAGTTGTACAACTTACTGAATTGTTCCTTTGTGGCAGACCTTGGCATTTAAGTAATATGGATATTTTTCATGACAGAAGCAGACTTGTAAATAGCTTATGAAAGTTAAACAGTTAATGGCTTTGCAGTTTGTATTGGTTGAAGCTTCTGCCTTAACAGGTCAGAGAGAAGGTATGTTGTGACATAACAAAAGAGATTTGCTAGGTTTTTCTGAAAATACTGTCAGATTTTCTGTTGGTAGTGAGTTTTCTTTCCTAGGTAAATTTTGTGTATGATCTTCATTAAAAGGATTAACAGCCCCTGAAGTATTAAAGTTGAAGTGATCTGAAATAGTATAGTTATAATTTTTTAATTCTTTTGGTTTTGCATTTTCAAAATAACTGCTTTGCATGACAATAGGATTGAGCAGTTTTGCTTTGTGAACATTTTAGGTTAGAGTAGGATTACTTGTGAACCAGATCACTGTAGTGAAATTTTTATGGCACACAAATATAATAAAAGCTTTTGCCTGGAAATTATGGTATTTGGCACTTTTCATGTGAAATGTGGTATTAGTTTAAAAATAAAACATACTTGAATTTTCGTTCTGAGACGACTGTTCAAAAAGCTAAACATTTTAGTCTTGGTTCTCTACAGAATGCCACTGATAGCACAATGTGTTTATAAAAATAAATTTACCAGCAAATGCAGTATTTTGAAAACCTAATTTTTTGAAGACTACCCAGTAGTGGTATAAGGACTGGGATTTTGATAGTTTAGTTGTGTGATTGGACACAGATCTGCTGGTTGTATGCTGTTGGTCTCTTTTGTTTAAGATTTAAGACAGCAATCTTAAGATTTGCTGGTCACCTGAGTGAAAAGAAGAAATTCTGATCTGAGCTTGGAAACTGGAATGATGCAATGATGTTTTGATAGTAAAAAAGTAAATTATTAAATGAGCTGCTGTTAAGAACTTTGTTTTAGCACTTATGCTGTGGTAAGTGTATCCTCAAACACTTGTATTTAAGATAAATTAGAGATAATTGCCCTAATCTGAATGTAGCTACTTTCTGTACCATCTAGCAGAGCAGGAGGAAGAATTTCCTGGGGGCCGTGTGCAGGTTTCTGAATCTGAGGTTTTAGCAGGAAAATTGATTCCTCTAAAGTCTTGAACAGTTCTTGGACCAGTTCTCATCTTTATCACAAAAGAACGGGTTTCTCGGGGTTCTTGGTGCAAAACAGTCTTTGAGCACAATGGCAGCCCAGTCTCTGTTTTAG
>NW_010315838.1:17905-18688 GCF_000700745.2 Antrostomus carolinensis
CGCTCTTCTGTAATTTTTAAGTCATACACTTACATAAATATGACACCTGGACACTTCCATCTTTAACATGTTCATGTTCACAAATCCCTGTAAGGTATCAAAGTGCTGGAATAGCCACGTGCACCAGAGAAGAAGCCAGAGAGAGAAGAGTTAAGAAAAGTAACATATGTCCCAGCTATCTGTTGGCTTCTTAATTGCTGGAGACTATCTAGCACAAGGGAGTAAGAGCCAGTTATTGTCCCTTTTTTTTCTCTCATTTATATAATTTCAAGCAGGGGAAATACAACGCTGGGGAAAATGACCAGAGTTGTCAGAGGTTCTCATCTGTGGCTGTGAGATGGGTGAAGGCCATCCTATTTCTGTGTAAATTAGAGGTTCTGTTAATCATACTGTGCCCTCTGCCACGTGACTGACTTCAGTGGGGAAAACTGGTGTTGCACACTGTTCCTCTTCTACTCGTTCTAGGCCTGGACTAGAACAAGGTCTGTCCCACAGCTGTAGAGCTGCGGGCTGTGCTGCTGTGTTCAGTATTGCATCTGCATCATGATTGAGTGAGATGCTGGGACTGGGGTTACTGGCAGTCTTGTGTTACAGACTGGATAAAGGAGCAGTTGATCAGATTCCATAGCTTGATAGTTATCATAGAATCATAGAATCTCCGAGATCGAGTCCAACCATATCTGTCCACTACTAAACCATACCTTCGAGTACCCCATCTAGCAGTCTTTTAAACATCTCCAGGGATCACTCAGCCACCTCCCTAGGCAGCCCACTCCAGTGCCT
>NW_010315839.1:0-19960 GCF_000700745.2 Antrostomus carolinensis
TCAACCGCACCACTCAGCTTGGTGTCACTGGTAGATTTGCTGAGGGTGCACTCAATCCCACCATGTTCTATGTCGCTTATTTTTAACAAAAAGAAATAGTTACAGGCAACTTCTGTCCTGTCCACAGCTGCAGATAGCCCTTCCTGCACTGCAGCAGTACCAGCCTACAAGATTTAGATTTTCAGTGTGGAAACTTCTATTGCCTGCATGCCAGAAAACCTAGGTCTGCGGGGGCTCCTTCCTCCCCCATGAATCAAAGTTTACCATATGCTGAGGACAGATTTAATACTGTGGGAGATTAACCATACTCTTATCCTGAAGATGAACAGATACAAGTTATAGTCCTCCCAAGTAACTGGGAGCAGTAAATTTTTTCTCCCTCCACTCATTCACATGGGAATGACTTTGCATCAAGCTGGTTTACTTACAAGTGTTACTGAAAGATTTGGATCAATAAGGAGAAAATGTCTTTCATCAGTTAACCCATTTTTACTAGTAAGATGACAGTTTCACCAGGCTAGCTACAAAAGCCATGTAAAACCTAACATTTGATTTGTGGGATTAGGATAATAATAAGACCTAGGAGGTCTGCCTGTAGTGTTTCTGTATGATTTTATTCTGTATCATAAATTCCTAGAATTCTAAATATAACTTCCGTGTTATTTTTACTTTTAAAAAGTGGATTTTGTACTGAAAGGGCCCCAGCTGGTAATGAGTGTTCATGATTGGTGTCAAGTTTTGAAAGTGATACATCTGGATTGATTTGCTGTCTTTTCATATGTTTCCAAATGCCTTAATTTTCTGTATTTCTGCTTCTACCAGAACTTAAAAAAGAAACAAACCTTCAGTTAAGCATGTCACTAATCAGATATTGTCTACTATCTATCAGCTTTTGCTTTTCTCCGTCCTTTTCATCTAAAAGATGACAAAAATTTTAAGATGAGTGTTAGTGATTCTTTAGATGCAGGCGAATGTTAATCCTATCACTTAATGCGTTACAAGAAGGAACTCAGATAAAGAGTCAACAAACATGATATAAAATGCTATAAGAAAAAAATAGGATAATAGTAGAAACTCAGGAGGTGCATGAACTTCCAAGAGGCTTAATTGCATGCCAGAGTTTGGAGAACTGGCATTTATATTAACACCCAACCCATGGAGGCTGAAACTTGGCTTTTGAAAGATCCTTTAACGCCTACATATGTAATGTTAGAGGGTTAATATCTGAATAGATTAGTGAAAAATAAGTATATTATTTAGGAGGTTCTAAAGTAAATTGTAATAATAAACATTGAAAAGTCTCTGCTGTAGATTAATAGCTTCTGTGTACACTGTTTCTAAAATACATACAAATTTAAACCTTTGTAGACTTTTCCCTACTGACTTGTTTGAAATCTTCATTGATATTGGACATTATGTGCGTGATATCAGTGCTTATGAAGAGTTGGTATCAAAGCTAAATTTATTAAAGGTAAGTAAAAACCTTCTTAGCTTTAAGAAGCTGTATTCTTTGCACATTCTTAGCACAAGAATAGCAAGAAATATTTTCTATTTAATTATTTGTTATTTAATTTATAACCAGGAGGATGAATTGAAGCAAATTGCTGAAAGTATTGAGAGCATGAATCAGAATAAGGCACCTACAAAACATATAGGCAATTACGCGATTTTAGAGCACCTTGGCAGTGGAGCTTTTGGAAGTGTATATAAGGTAAGCTTCCCTTTTGATATTAATTTGCAGGTTTGAGGGGAGGCTTCATGAAAAGGGTCTTTTTGGGTGCTACCGCCCTTTAAATTTCAATAGGGGAATGCAGGTGTAAAAAGTCCTTTATGGAACTGGGCATGTTGTTAGTATTTACTGTGATTTTCTTTGTCCCCTCTAATATTTATAAGATTGACCAGTATATGTCTTAGGTTTCCTACTTTTACTATCTTTTAATTCCTTTCCACAAACAACATTTCTGTCTACTGCAAAAGCAAAAGCTAACAAATCTGTATAAAACCACAGAAATTCAAGTATCTTTTATTTGAAAAGCAACACTGGACACAAATAATTTTACTTCAGACACTGTGGCAAGTTCAGCAGTGTACTGCTAACCTGTATTGTGGGGCTCCAGTTCCTTTGACTAACCACATCATACACAGAAAAACCTACAACTGTAACTTTTTGAGATGGGTTTGAACTCTGATAACTAGGCTGGTAGCCATAATAATATCCCTTCCATCCCCATCCTATATTAGTTTTATAAGGGTTTTATCTTTTTCATAGGTTAGAAAACATAATGGACAAAATCTCCTGGCAATGAAAGAAGTAAATTTACACAATCCAGCCTTTGGAAAGGACAAAAAAGATAGAGACAGCAGTGTAAAGAACATTGTCTCTGAATTAACCATCATCAAAGAACAGGTATGTCTCATGGACCCTAGTTTCATGTATGGACATTCTGCTCTTAGCATTATTAGCTGTGAGTTCTCATATGGAAAGCTGCCCGGCAGAAAAGGACCTGGGGCTGTTGGTTGACAGCCGGCTGAATATGAGCCAGCAGTGTGCCCAGTTGTCCAAGAAGGCCAACAGCATCCTGGCTTGTATCAGAAATAGTGTGGCCAGCAGGAGTAGGGAAGCGATCGTCCCCTTGTACGTACTCAGCACTGGTGAGGCTGCACCTTGAATACTGTGTTCAGTTTTGGCCCCTCACTACAAGAAGGACACGGAGGTGCTGGATCGTGTGCAGAGAAGGGCAACAAAGCTGGTGAAGGGTCGGGAGAACAAGTTTTATGAGAAGCAGCTGAGGGAACTGGGGTTATTAAGTCTGGAGGAAAGGAGGCTGAAGAGAGACCTTATCACTCTCTACAACTACCTGAAAGGAGGGTGTAGTGAGGTGAGTGTCGATCTCTTCTTCCAAGTAACAAGTGATGGGATGAGAGGAAATGGCCTCAAGTTGCACCAGGAAAGGTTTAGATTGAATCTTAGGAAAAAGTTCTTCACTGAGAGGGTTGTCAGGCATTGGAACAGGCTGCCCATGGAAGTGGTTGAGTCACCATCCCCAGAGGTATTTAAAAGACATGTAGACATGTCCCCTAGGGACATGGTTTAGTGGTGGACTTGGCAGTGTTAGGTCAACTGTTGGACTCGATGATCTTAAAGGTTTTTTCCAACCTTAACAATTCTTTGATTCTCTATACCAGAGCTGCCAGCTGCTGTTAATGTGTTTTGTCTCATCAGTACAGTTTTGTCCCCTTTTACCTGAATACTGCAAATATTGACAACCTTCTTACTATAGTGTTGTGTACAAATATAAGAATTGTAACAAATGCTTGTTCCTAAAGATTCTTACTTTCTATATTGGCAGCATTTGAACTTTTTTCAGGGATTCTGTAAATTAAGATTGTGATTAGAAACTCATTAGAAAACTGATGAGTCTTTGTTCCATTTAATTCTTGGGTGTAAAATACAGAGAGAAGATAGTCTTTTTTGTAATTGAAAATTAAAAAACCAGGCTGGTCATTAGTCTTCTTAGGCTAAGAAAGCCAATACTTTGATGCAGGCATAATTGCCTGTCTTCAAACTTCATTTACTCTCTTTCAGTTATTAAGGAGAAAATGAATAGGAATCATGCCGTGTTTTCCACCTCGTTGCTCTAGTAATGTGCAACATTTCTCTATGTTTGGGGTAGCAGTGAAGGTCTACTGCAGTGCAGTTCATAAGCAAAATTATGGAATCCTTATGGAACCCTTCCTTTCAATGTGTAGCTAAACATTATAAATACTGTGCCGCTAATTTAAACTATTCTAAATATCTAACTTTCTTTTCTCATTGTAGCTTTATCATCCAAATATTGTACGGTATTATAGAACCTTCTTGGAAAGTGAGTATAAATGCCAAGAATTACCACACTGTACATAATGAAGAAATAGAAATATATAATAAAACCACTTACAGCTTGGAAGGAGTGTGTCAGATTTGAGCAATAAATTATAACTGGTACAGTTTGGACAGGCTCAAATTCTGTTAAAATTGAAAAAATGGTGAGAAATAATATTTATATTTGTTTATCTATCAGTAAAACTAGATGCAATATAAACATGTAGAAAGCATCATTCTTATCCTATAAAGATCCAAAATTTACAACTGGAATGCTCAATATGGAGAAAAGCTATAGTGACTAGAAGAATGAGTGATATAGATTGCTCAGCCATCTTGTCTTAATTTTCTTTTTTATAAAGACTTAGCTACATACACCTGCCCACTGAGTGATCAGGTAGCGAATTCCTTATAGTTGCTGTGGTGTAAATTGATGAAAAAATGGAATAACAAGGAGTAAGAACTACGATTAGAATGTATTTGTCTGTACAAATGCATTTTTTTTAAAAGTAAAAAATAACAGCTTGAGGTAAAATATCTTTTAACCTCAGATACTCTATTTTCAAATGCCTTCTGCCTAAATATAATGTTCTATTAATTCATTTTCTTTTATGAAGATGACAGATTGTATATAGTCATGGAGCTCATAGAGGGAGTGCCTTTGGGAGAACACTTTGGCGCTTTGAAGGAAAAGCAACAGCAGTTTACAGAAGAAAGAATATGGTGTATATTTATCCAAGTAAGGACCTCCATTTGTTTTGTTACCAGGACTTTCCTGCAGGTAGATACAAGCACCATGTTTGTTAGGCTAATAAATGACAAAGTAATGCTTAATATATCAGACACTAATATCAGATATGAATTTAACTTTATGTATCTTTATTTAGGTTGCAGTTAAGAATCGTTGTAAGGCTCGTTCTGTTTGTTTTTAAGCTTTGTCTAGCTCTTCGTTATTTGCATAAAGAGAAAAGGATTGTTCATCGAGATCTCACTCCAAACAATGTCATGCTGGGGGATAAAGACAAAGTTACAATAAGTAAGTAGAACTACTTTACTTGAAGATAATTTCCCATGATGTACATGAGTAGAATTTCTTTACTGAAACTTCCAGAAGGTTTCAGATTCCTGGGCATTGGTCAGCATACTTGGAAGCTAGTAAATTACTCATTATTATACTGTTGTGTAAAGTAATTGTTAATGCAGTTTTTGTGATCGTTGCCACCAGGTGTCATCAGCGATTACTATATTTTTTTCAGCTATGTATGTCAAACATGACGGAAGAGATGATTTAGCCCTAAAAAATTTAAACTATAGTTATGCTTCAAGGCCTGTTTTTATTTAAATCAGCAAGAATATCGAGATAACCAGATTAAATAGCAAGTGATTATGAACATACAAAGTACAACAGCCATCTGTTCTATTCCAGTTCTACCATTCAATTGTTGAATACCCATCAGCTGTTCCCAGTGATCAGCTGCAGTGAGGTGCTATTTGTCTAAGCCTGTAATAGTGAATATTCTTGATATATGCTTCTGTAATCTCCACAGTGTGGAGGAATGAGCCTAGGCAGGTTTCAGGGTAGGCTTTGAAAGCAGTATATGTGTGAACAATACAAAGTATGGCAAAGTTTTCCTCTTTGAGTGAATTAATACAACCTGGTACACACAGCAAGCCTTATGGGCAATTCAGATACTGGAGTTTTAACGTTCTCAAAGAACTACTGCATGCTTTCTTACTGCTTGTGTCACAGAAACAATTTGAATACTGCAGAATTGTTGTGAGAAGTCTTGAAGCAAAAAATAATCTCTCTTCCTTAAAAATAACAGAGACATATGCACACATCCAACCACAAAACCCTCAGCTGTAACTGGCAAATATATTTAGGAACTGTTGTTTTATAGTAAGTATTTCTACCTGATTGTACATACATAAATTCATTCATTATTAAATTGTATAGAATCATAGAATCACAGAATGGTTTGGGTTGGAAGGGACCTTAAAGATCATCTAGTTCCAACCCCCCTGCCATCAGCAGGGACACCTTCTACTAGACCAGGTTGCTCAAAGCCTCATCCAACCTGGCCTTAAGCACTTCCAGGGAGGGGGCATCCACAGCTTCTCTGGGCAACCTGTTCCAGTGTCCGACCACCCTCACAGTGAAGAATTTCTTCCTAATATCTAATCTAAACCTACCCAAAAAGCTCTGATTCTTAGTAATGATACCTTTTTGAAAGAAGGTGATTTAAGGGAGTATTTGTCCCCAAGTGATGAAAATAAATATTCAGAATATTATTTTAAAGTATCATATAGTCGTATTTTATATCAACATACTGCCACTGAGAGGCACTCTTGTCTTGATTTAACACCTTTGCCTTAGCTCTGGTCCAGTCTAACTATCAAGAAGTGTAAATGTACTTTCAAATGTAAACTCAAAGTTGCCCTTGAAAAGCATTTATATTTCTGTCAAAGATTTACAGGAGATGAGGAAAACTGGAACAACTGAAACTTATTTCAACCATTTCTACGGTGATTGGTTCAAAAATGTTGCAATATTTAAGCAACCACTTAGTTCAATTAGTACTTTAATTAGTACCAGTGTACACTGAATTTTTTGAGGGAGATGAAGACCTTTTATGTATTACTTCTGAATTTTACTGAGCCTTGTTGTTTTACAACCTTAATGAAATTAAGAATAATTTCCTTCCTTTCTGATTGTAGTAAATGTGTACTGTATTGGTGCATGCTGTGCTGTTATGCCTCACTCATGCAGTCCATGTATGCCAAAGACTGGAGCATTTGCGATCTTGATGATTATATCTCACAGTATTTGTGGATAAATATACTATCCATTTGAGAATTTCAAGTGGTTCTAGATGAAAGTTAATACAAAATGTCAGATGAGGGTGGAAGCATATGCTCAAATATTGAGAAATCTTAAATCTGCCTCTGCAGTTAATTTAGTCTGTCAGCTTTTATAAAAGGAGAGAGTCTGCTCTAAGATCTACTCAGAACTGTAGTTCTGTGTTTACAAGCTGCACAGTCTTCCTAAAGAGAGAGAGTTGAATTTTCTGGAGTCTTTAAATCTCAAAACTGTCCAAGACTTGTCTTAATCTAACTAGAATAATATTCCTGTGGACTCCCCATGAGGGTATTTTGTGTGACTATATAATGAAGATGTGGCCAGGCGAGTGGTGATACAAGATCTCTGCTCCTGAGTGCAGAGAACTTAAAGCAGTTTTGTATCTGGAACTGTCTATCCTGCTCATTTGTTTTGTTTCATCTTTGACATAAATTTGATAAGAAGAGATAACTACTATTTCATATATGTTGGTATGGCATTTAATCATAATTGGTTGAGCTACAAGTGCTATTGTATTTATGTATGTATAAGTATTAAATCATGCGAACCTGCAATTTCATAAAACATCTCATTCTTAATTGGTAGAAAAGTGTTACTGAAATTTCATATCTCTGGTCAGGTTGAATATCTGATTTATAATTTCTGACACACAGACAAAAAAGTAAGAGTTTTAGGCACAACCTGAGTTGAAGTTGTTTTGTATAGGGTTTGAGAGATTCATTGAACCAATATTATCAGTGTCTCTCAGTTTAAGCTGCCCAGCCTTTTTATATAAGACATTGAGAAGTTGGTTTTCTGAATTTAAAATGTGTGTCTACTCTTAATGCGGCTGTTTTTTACTGCAACTGTATTTTTTTTTTTTCTAGCACAGCGTATTTCTGTCTAGAGCTCCATAGCTGCATCTGTTTGTAGGACAAAACAGAAGACTCTGTATAACAACACTTTTTCTCAGTGTCATCTAGTTGCAGTGAGGTTTAGATCTTGATGTTCAAAGAAGGCCATGTGAATCACTTTGACACCTTTCAGGTCTGGTATCAAGGAGAATTGTGAAGGTTTCCATATGCTCTTTTTGGTGGCATGCTCTGTTTAGTGCTTGGTACACATGATACAATAGCAGCAGAAAGAATCTGTATGGAACTGAAACTTAGGATTATATAGCAGCAGAATACTAGTTTTGAGACAACTCACCTGTCTGATATACTTCTAGTCACAGCAGGCTGCCATGAACTGTCAAAATGGTGAAGCCAATGAGACTTGAAAAGTTCAAATAGTTGCTGGAACTGTTGCTGAAAGCAAGCTACCTGTTAATTTTGTAATTCAGAATACTTGCTTTTTAACAGACATATTGCCTCCTAATTCTGTGCAGTGCCCAGAGAAACAGTGGCCGTGAGGTAAAGTGGATATAACTAGTGTCTCCTTTGTGTTTCTCACTACTTTTTGGAGTCACTGGAATCATTGCTAGCTTTTTTGTAGACTATATGGCTCATTTGACCAGTCTTCATTATCAGAATTGCTACCCTTCATATCAAGACTCAAGGAAATTCTTGTAGTACTTAATTTTCAAAGTTTCCATAATAGCCTGAGTGGAATTTTCCACTTGTTTATGTTCACACTTTAACACGAACATTCTGGACACTATTGGTGGATTAATAGCACACTCATCTCTCTACAAATCTCAGTTCTAGATGTGGATCAATGCTAAAGTTCTTAGTGCAGAAGTTACAAGCTTCACAAAACTGACTGACAGTACACTGAGTTTACAAAGAATCACAGAATTACGGAATGTTAGGGATTGGAAGGGAAAGATCACCTAGTCCAACCCCCCTGCCAGAGCAGGATCACCTACAATAGGTAGAAGTGTTGTAAACAGGACAAGAGATGGACTAAGCATGCGCAGAAGTCCAACTAAAAGGCACAGTGACAAAAGTTTAAATGACCATCAGAGGACCACCAAAGACCACCAGGAAGACTCCAGTGCACATGCAAAGAAGAACATTTACATATATTAATGGGTTCCTGGAAATGTAATGAATATGTTAATAATTTCTTGGAAAAGTAATGAATACCCATGTTTTGATAGTATAAAGATTTTGTAGAGAGATGAGTCAGTATGCACGATAGGAGCAATCCCCTGTGCATCTGGTGCTGCAATAAAGAATGCCTGCTTCTTAAGACTACATTGGTGTTAAGAAGTTCATTCCTGATTTTGGTGACACATTCATCCTCCTTTTTTACTTTGCTTTTGGTCTTTGTATGCACATTTGATTTTAGGAGATATTAATGGCATTTTCAAATAGGATTCAAATATAAATTAAGGCAACAATGTGCAAATATAAGATCAATGTAATTAAGATGTAGTATCTGAAAATTTTCCTAATTTTCATCTTGTTTTTACTGTAGAAGATCAATCTACTAGGTGAAATCTTTATGAAATAAAATGGCAAATGAAAAACCAGATTCTGTCAATAAAAAGAGAAAAAAACATTGCACATACCTAAAATGCTCACTTAAAGCGACTGCTAAGATTTAGAAAGTATTTCTAATTTAGCTGTTATGAAAGTTGAAGAAATCAGTCTGTAGTGGGTTAAGATACTAATCAAGTCAACCTATACTTTTTTTCATAGTTCTCTCTTCCCTTCATGCCCTCTTCCCCAGCATACTCATGTTTTCTGAAACTATCTTCCTTCATTATCACTTGCTCTGCTACCCTAAACACAGTGTAAACAAGTGAGAATAAGTGAAAAAGGGTGTTTCAAGATGATGACTGCATCGTTTTTTGTTATTTTTTTCTTCCTATTTGAGGAATGTCTTGCGTGATTGTTTGACTACTTTTTAATGAAATTTTAAAAATGAAAATAATGGTTAGTTTTCTAGATTCTTGATACACAGAGGAAAAAACCCTGAAGGCTTAATGTTTGCAATCCTAGTACAAAATCTAGTCAAACATAGTAATACCATGGAGAGATACGACTATTGGTAATGAATTGCTGGTGAAATTATTTGTCCAGTCATAGTTTATAAAGATCCATCTAATGGTGAAAGTTTGTTATCTTTTTATTGTCTTTGAACAGACCTAAAAATAATCTTCAATTTCACTGAAGGATGCCAAGCTTCCAACCCTTAGAAGAGTTAGCTGTAAAGAAATTATGTCAGCTGAGGTTGCATAGTAGACAAAGCACCAAAAACTATTACCACTGAAGTTGTATTTTATTAATCTTGTTTGATAGATTGGTGTACCTACTGTTCCCCTCAGTTTACAAACTGTCATGTATTAGGATGGTACAATAACTTGTAGTGGTGATATGCATGTAATTCACATGAACCTGAAAAATTGAAAGTATCATATTTCCAAAATTACATGTGCAGGTGAAAACAACCATTATTTTGCATCAACATACAACTCTTTTTGGGCAGGTAGATGGATCTTTCCACTGGTGCCATTAAAGCTCCAAGACTGCTTCCTCATGGAAATGTGTCATCTACTAGCATTTTTATTTTCTTCAGCTGTACTACAAAATAACCATTATTTATTTTCTTTTTTTGTCCAAAAGAGGTTATTTTTACTTTTCAGGAAGGTAGGACAACCTAACAGTCAAAATGAGGGGGTTTGTTATTTTGGGGGATGAGGGAGTTGTCTCTCTTACGCCAATTTTGTTCCTGCCTTGTCAGATGACAGAGGGCAACAAAAATCCTCTGAAGTGGTAGACAATTCAATGATTTTTAGGACAGCAGTATTAGGTCTGAGACTAGATTAAAGCAGCATAAAACTAGCCTAGAAAAAAGGTGAGCTAAACTCATCAAGACACAAGTGCCAGATGAGCTGGTTTCCAGAGAAAGTGCAAAAGAGTGGCAGCACTGGTCTTTTTATGGCAGAGGGTTACTAGCTCATCTGTCTTGTAGAATCTTGCTCTGAATCACTAAGATGGGTTTATCATTTCCCCTTTGGATGGACTGATGCAGCATGCATTTCTGCATCCTAATGCTGGCGGTGGCTGGATGGGCTGCCTGTCCTCGCTCTTCCTCCTGTTTTGTGCTATCTCTTTGTCTTTGCTCTTACCAGACTTTGGTTTGGTTCATCTAATTTACTGGTTTCCAAAGCTTTCACTGGACTTCTCAGTATGGTTCTCTCTCTAATTATGGTTCTCTCTCTGCTTTTCTTTTCCATTTTTCTCTGCCCACCTTTATTCTATGGATATTTATCATTATATTGTCAGTGTTGATATAATTCTTTCCAGCAAGTACTCACAACACTCCTGTTAACTGGGAGGTTGCTTTTTTGTGTAAGTGAGGATGGAAGCTGTAGGAAAATATTTGGAAGCTGTAAGTTTTGTTTTTCATTCTGAAATCGGTGAGATTTTTGGTCAGGTGCATCTACATTCACACAGATATGTATGAATTGGTTAGGTCTAGCTTCTAGCTTCTGAGGAAGGACCCATTCCTGTACTTAAGACTTAAGTCTTAAGTCTTAAGGCTTGGTGTATCACTGGATGAATTAACTGTAGTAAATCAAGATGCTTTAGGAAGAATAGTTTATTTAATAAGTAGGATTTTGAATTTCAAGTGTCACTATTCAGATAATGTAAAAATCACTAGATCAGATCAAAGATTTATGTAGGCCTCTCTGTGCTAGAAGCTGACAATTGGGTAAAGTTCCTAAGAAGTTGAGCAAGTATTGAATTATCTTGCTCTCACAATTCTGTTCCAACTTCTGAAAGACATACTGCTACAATGTGAAGCTATTTCAGGGAATTGTCAAATATGAATTGTTGCAATGGGTCCTCGTTAATCAAGCCTCAGTTCACAGCTGAAACAATGAATACCAGTTAAAGGAGGTCATCTTTGTATTTGGTTGTATCTTCATTTAATGGTAAGGGAGGCAGGCCTCTTGCAGTTCTCAGAAATGGTTTCATTTGTTTGTTAGTTATTGTAGCAACTTTTGACTTCAAATACCAAATAAAGAATCCTGGAGTATCAAAAGTTGTAGAACAATTTATAAATTTAATTTAATTAGGCAGACAGATTAAATAATTAAATTAAAAGAAGCAATTTTACCAGTTTGATGCAGTTCAACATTTGCCAGTTCCTTTTCATTCAATGCTATATTATGGTATAGAAAAAGCTAAGAAAAAGCATTTATGTTTAATAAAAAACTGATTGTTCTGTGCTTTACATTCCTTAGCTCTTGGCAGCACCAGTTGTATTTAGGAACTTCTTGCTGGTGTCAATACAGTTTAGCAGAATTTGGAAAACATTATTGCCTGTGAAATGTTTGGGTTTTTTTCCTTCTGTTTTTGAGGCCCTGAACCTAAAAGGAAAATAATATATTTATCTGGCTGGCTTTTCCCTTGCTTTCTTTTTTTTCCAGATAATCACTAATGTTGTATTAAAATAGACTACTTGTTCCAGAACAGAGGTGTCCAGCTCTTCTCTTTCCTCTCCTAAATCTTTCAAGCACCAGAAACTGAATTTATTGATGAAATGTCTTAATACCCATTCTTCATAGAATATTATGTAAAGGATTCGAAAGGAGGGAATTTAGAATGAGACACTCTAATTAATTCCGGGAGGTACCAACATTGCAAAAACCTCTGGTCCTTTTGGGATTAATATTCCCTGGACTGAACTACCTGAAGACTGTCTTAACTCAAGGGCAAAAGGGAAGGTTCTCAGTGATCCTGTTAAATTAGCATTCTTTCTGCTTGTATTTTCCAAGCACTGCAAAGCTAGTCCTTCTTTGCACATTTTGTTCAGAGAAAATTTATCTGTGACCTGGGTACCTAGATTTGGCTTTCTTACCAAAGACCCTTTTTGAATAAGAGATCTACTCCTTTTCAGACCCTTGAGGCTTGCACTGAGCAAGAGCCAACAGAAACTAATTTTTCTTACCTGTGTTTCTTCTAATCTGCAGCTTTTTTGATGAGTAGAAACATTTTCAACTGAAATATTTATGACCTATCTCATTGTAAAAACAATTGGAATGGGAATGCTATGGGCTCTGTCCAAATAGAACAGGAGCCTTAAGATATTTTAAACAATATTATTTATTACACAGATCTTCCCAGTTCTGAAGTAGAATTACAATACAAAATTTATTAACAGAATTTAAGTACAGTGATTTTCTCTTGCTCTCTGTACTTGCATGTAATGAAGTGCAGTGTGTTTTAACTGCATTGTTACGAGTCAGCAGTAGAGTATTGCGTTGAAAAAAAGAAGCTTGAACTGTTTGCATGAAACTTAGATTAAAAATATAATCTCTAAAGACTGAAATTTAGATTAAAATATAATCTCTAAAGACTGTGTGTGACAATTTTGTGAAAGACTACATGATAATTACACAAAAGGCACTTACATTAACATAATTCCATGATCATCAGCTTTTGTCACAAGGTGAGGCTAAGATTCACCATTATTTCTTGCCAAATGCAGTCTTTGAACATGAACTGTTCAGATATTAGACCTCCCTGTACTCCTTTGAAATTAAATTTCTGAGAAAGTCCACCCTTCTCAGCTATCATAGTTGGAAGGAAAGAGAAATAATTGCTAACTTTATTATGTTATTTTTTTCCATTAATTTGAGCGTTAGGTCACCACTTGTTAGATACTTACCATTGTCATGCATTTGATTGGAATATATTAATAGGAACCTGAAATTGTTCATGTAGTTTGGATTGAAAGCATCAGAGGTGTGTTTATAATATTTTTAAAGCTGGTAGGCCTGATTCAAACAGAAGTTGTTGATTAATGTGGAGATAGGAAGATAGTATGGTCCAGTACTGCAAAATGTAAAAGATAAAAAACCCCCGAAACCTCCCTTCCACCCTCCCCCAACTTTTCAGCTGTTGTGAACTGGCACTGATTGTCATGCAGAGAGGGTGGTTATTGACATGTGAACTTTTTTTCTTCATTGTAGCTGACTTTGGGCTTGCAAAGCAAAAGCAGGAAAATGGCAAACTTGCGTCTGTAGTGGGAACCATTCTATACTCGTGGTAAGTACTCCTGCACTCAACATTCAGTCTAGTGAGTTCCATCTTCATGGCTACTTTTTTGGAGCAGACAGACACGTTTTAATGGAGTAAGGAACAAGATGTGAGTTACCCACCCACAGGTACTCTGCAGTAGTTAGTTGTCTGCCCGTTTTGCTGTTGACTGTCCTTGCACATGGCAGTTACTGTGGGATGAGTTGGTGCAAAAATAAACTAACTGCGGTTCTGTAGTGACTTATCTACCTTTATCCTTGTAGATAAAAAATGTGTTTTCAAGATATAAAAAGAGATATATAAACAATATAAATTAATTTTAATGGCTTTTAATGTAACTGTGGCTTCAGTGTTCAGTTACATTGTATGTGTGGACAACTTATATTCTGAAAAATATTTGAAATTGGTGCTGGTGGATTTGTTTTGGATCAATAGACATTTGGTTTTAATCATTGAACTGAAAAAATATTTTGCAATTTCACTTTGGTAAATGCATAAATGACTGCTCTAAAATTTTGCCTTAGACAATACACTATTCAGTGATGAATGAGCTGCAGTTTCCTTTGGCATCCCGTTCATGGGCAAGCCAAAGTAAGGAACCATAACACATCCAACTGCAGTACCAATATAGCTACCAAAGTTCCTAGATTACTGCTGGCTTGTGTTTTGTTTTCTCAAGAGCATGGAATAGAAAGGTTCCCCTCCATATGTAAACAGTGTATGTAATTGAGAGTATTATATGCATGTCAGATTCTCTCAAACAAAAATAATTGTGGGCAGTTCAGAGTACTGATTTTTGTGTTGCATGACATATAAATAACAAATATGCCTGTTAATTGAGGTCACTGTATTGTGAACAAAAGTGAACAAATGTAATCTGGGTAAAAATCTAAATTGTTGAAAGCATAAGTTCAGTATTCATCTAATAGCAGTTGTGTTCTGAGCCTGCCATTGAAGCTGAGAATTTCTGTTGATTGAAATGCTAACATCAGAAATTGATTAAGGAATTACTAACCTGTGCCACAGTTCTGGATCAATTATTCATTTGCAAAATTATTCCTTAAGCTTTACCTACCCAAACTACTGCTTTTTTAAGGAAATATGTTTACAATATAGTCAGCTGAAGCCTTGCAGGTCCAAATATTCCTCATTCCTGCATGGGCTAGTTCCGGCTTCTTTGCAACACCTTTTTACATACAGCTGCTGTTCCATGTCTTCAGTCGCTCTGTTGCTTTTGCTCAGGACCCAGCTTTCTAAGGTCAGAAGTTAGTTTTCTTCTTTTAGGGACTTTCTGGTGCTCTTGTTCCCACTACTACAAATTGCCTATTCTAGCTGCTGTAAATAGTGTAGTTTATTTGGCATAGGGAATAGAAAAAAGAAACAATGAATGATACATAAACAAAACAAGAATGCTGCACAGCATGCAGCCTGTACTCTAATATTGTTTTCATCAGAACTTTTAATTTACAAAATACCTGCCAATAAGGAGAAAAAACTGACAGAACATTATATCCTAAGTATAGCTGGAAATGGTTTTATCCTAAGTTTCCTTTAAGACCAGTGCACTGGCTGGGGCACTGACAGTATCTGTATATGACAGTAAACAGACAGTTTACAGACCTTTTTGATGTCAGTCTTCTTCAATCTTCTTTTCTGCTGTGGTGACCACATGTGATGACCATATGCCTGCCAGAATGCTTGATCTGTATGCTTGTAATATGTAATTAAAGATTTCAAGCTATTGGGGAAGGTACTGGTGGCTTTTCTGAATTAAGAGAGTGAGTCAAGAACTCAGGCATTCAGCAGATGAGGATAATTCATGTTGCCACTTTTGAAATTATTACTTATGATTTCTTAGTGCCATAATGATAATGAATTACACTTAATCCCTACAAATCACTAAATCATAAAACGGCTTCAAGAGTGAATCCTTGCAATGTGTTAAATATGCAAGTCCCATACCTTCAAGAATAAGAACAGTTACCAGGAAAATGTCTGCAAGTTATGTCAGTCTTTAGAAGTATCAGGTTCCAAATCATGCCCCAGCAGCACTCAGTTAAGTTGTAATTTTCTTATCTTATGTAAATTAACTTTTTTTTTTCCTGTTAGAGTCTGTCACTGATGTCATAGAATCATAGAATGGTTTGGGTTGGAAGGGACCTTAAAGATCATCTAGTTCCAACCCCCCTGCCATCAGCAGGGACACTTTCCACTAGACCAGGTTGCTCAAAGCCTCATCCAGCCTGGCCTTCAACACTTCCAGGGAGGGGGCAGCCACAGCTTCCCTGGGCAACCTGTTCCAGTGTCTGACCACCCTCACAGTCAAGAACTTCTTCCTAATATCTAATCTAAACCTCCCCTCTTCCAGTTTAAAGCCATTTCCCCTTGTTCTGTCACTACCTGCCCTTATGAAAAGTCCCTCCCCAGCTTTCTTGTAGCCCCTTCAGGTATTGGAAGGCCGCTATAAGATCTCCCCGGAGCCTTCTCTTTTCCAGGCTGAACAGCCCCAACTCTCTCAACCTGTGCTCACAGGAGAGGTGCTCCAGCCCTTGGATCATCCTGGTGGCCTCCTCTGGACTTGTTCTAACTGGTCCTTGTCTTTCTTCACATTTTATACAAAATTTTTATTTGAGAGTAGCGTTCTCCAGATTTTTTTTTTTTTATGTTTGCTTGTACCACATTTATTATTATTCTCATACTCTGTTTTCATACATGGAAGTTCACATTAGAGCTAGTACTTTTGCAGTTCTTTTTCTACCTCTTTGGTTATTTAGATGTAGGCAAGAGTTTACAATGTCACTTACATGTTGCAGTCTCTCAGTAAGTGGTCTTTTGGGACATTGTCAGTTCCACTCCGCAGGCAGAATCATGGAAGTGGTGATCCTTGCCTGTCTGCAGTTAGAAAAGAGAACAAGGATACAATACTGATGTCTATGTATTTAAAATGTATGCTTGAGTAATATTTAAAATGACAGGCTAAAGCATTAAAGTCTTTCCAAAGTCATTATGATTTAAGAATGTTGAAATGCTTTACAAACAGCTGAATGCATTGGATGCCACCTTCATGGTGGAATACTTATCTTCCAAAATCAGCAATATTAGTTCCTGCACAAAAAAAATAAAAAAAAGGAGGAAGAGAAAGAGCTGTGAGACAGCATTGTAATTTTAGAGTGGCAGAAATTGTTTTCTTCTGAATTGACACAATGCAACCTGCCCTTCTTGGAGCAGACAATATAGTACAGAAACAAAATAATAAATGCTAAAAGTAGTGTCTCATGCTTATTGTTTAAATTTGGCTATGCAGCATTATGCAGAGTGGTTCAGATAAAAACATATCACTATGTGTACCAAACATGTTTGGTTTTGAGATTGACTGAATCAATTTGCTAATGCAATTTTTTAAAAGCTGTGTCATCATAAAATAGCAGCAGACACTGTTTTATGTTTAGAGAGGGGCTTATACAATTATGCTTTGTAATTGTGTTGGTTTTTAATTCTACTTCATACTAGGTTTTATTCTACTATCATACTAATTAAATTCCTTTTAATTGGTTATGACCTTGGATTAAAAAAGTCCAGCAATATGTATGTTTAGAATACATATTAAATGGATGTGTTGACAGTTAGTACATTAAAAATTGATGAAAAGACTGCTTTAGGGAATTGATAATGAATTCAGAAGTCTTTTTCCAGCTCCTAAATCACCAGAAACAATCTGTTCCAAGTTAGTGGTGAAAGAGTCTTTATTATCCTACTGTCTCAAAGGCATTCCCAAAAAAGACACAGAAAATTGTACATGGTTATAGAGAAAAATGTTTCCTTTCATGTACACCTGTAATTTCTTTGTTTCACAGAAAGGATTCTGACTTATGAAGGGGACATACTGACAACAGAACAAGAGATATAAGTAAAAGTTAGCTGAGTCATACTTACAATAACTCCTTTTGTAATTGTATATATACAGAAATTTTAGAGAAACTCTGGGAAATGAAGTAAATTTTGAGATTGGAATAGAGAATACCATCGTAATTCCTTGAGAACATGATTGTTCTTGAAAAGCTGTTAGGAAACTGAAGAGCAGCAGACCCGTCAGGTATCATAAGAAGTAGATAAGAATATTCCACGTTAGTTGGTGAACTGTATCTTTCTGAAAAATAATTGTTCTAAAATGTTGTGAAACTGATACACTGAACAATGTTCTGTAAGATCTGGCTTTTTGTGCTAAAGTTGAGGTGTTTTCTCTTTATGGTGTTTTGAAGAAACTCTAATTTTTGTGGTAATTAGAAGTACCATTTTACTTGTGTCCCTCATCTTCTCTGCTGTGGAGTAGAAAATATTCCTTGATCTCAGTTTCTGTTTATGGAATACACAGTCAACCTACATACTGTGTTATGTTACCCAAATTTCTTTTCTGGTACCGGTCACTGCTTCTATTTATAGCCATGTCTTGTGAGAGCACTGCATAAATCAATATTGGCATATGATTCCATGCAAAGGTCTGTAGTAGCTGTTTTTTCTCATTGCTTATTCTGGTGACATGATATGCACTGAGACAGAGCACTGGGACAGGCTGCCCAGAGAGGTTGTGGAGTCTCCATCTCTGGAGATGTTCAAAACCTGCCTGGACTCTTTCCTGGGTAACCTGGTGTAGGAAACCTGCTTTGGCAGGGGGGTTGGACTAGATGATCTCCTGAGGTCCCTTCCAACCCCTGCCATTCTGTGATTCTGTGATAATATTTTCACTTTATTTAAAGCATTTTTATATTGAGGGAGTGTGTTGTACTTTCATACGTACTTAATTTTTAGCCTGATTTCTGTTGTCATGTGATCAAACTGATTGCCAGTTTTTCCAGCAGTTCTTTCTCTCTCCAAAAGTAGCCTCTGTACCATTCCACCAAATTCGAGGGTTTAGGTTCTTTCATGGATAGATAGTGAGTAGGCACACAGTTAAATCTTTTTGGTGAGAAAAGTGTTCAGTCTCAACTGAAAAGTTCCCTTCTAAATAAGCTGCAGTTCATACTGTCATGTGACAGTAGCTTGGTGTGTTTAGATCACCAAGAGAATAGGTAACTGAAGGTACTGTGGGGTGAGGGAGAGTAGAAAACTAGTGGAAAAACTAGTCTTGCCATTCATGGAACAGCTGGTTTCTGGGAAGGATTATCTGATTTGATTAGAAAGGTAAGAGAAGTTAAATAATCCTTTCAGCATATTAATACATCATTTTAATCAGAGGACTTTCTGAAGGTCATTTAAATATTCACTCTGAGAATGAAACAGCAATGAAATGTAGTTGTGATAGTGTGGTTGCAGTTTAGGCATAGGTTTATAATAACATGTGTCAGAAAAAAGTCCAGTGCAATTGGAGGTGGAATCCACAGGGACAATATAGCTGAGGGCAGGCAGATGATACTGTCTCTATCTGTATGCCACAGTGCAGCTCTGCATCGAACATTATGGTTCATCAGGGACATACCATTACTAAAAAGATAAGCTGGATGAACTTCAAGGAAGAACATTATAAGTAGTTGACAGAGATTGACTTAGAAAAAGAAGACCAAGTGATTTAACTTTATAGAATTTTTAAGTAACAACTTTGGCTAAATAACAACTGTCACCTCACGATGTCCAGTATTGCATAGCATTATACATGGGAAGTGAAATTGGAAATGATGTAAAACAAAGTAAGAAAGCATGGTGATATCTGTATTTATCTCTGGAAAAATATTTCAATGGAAATTATAGAAGTCCCTACCATAAGACATAAATTAATGCTAGACAGGAGAAAATGAAAAAAAATCAGGTGTTTTTTTCTGTCCTAAGAAAAGAGTTGTTTTGCACTTAGAAGTGACTTAAAGTCACTTAAGACTTAAGCATAGGTTTTCTTGATAAAAGAGAGTGTGAAACATACAGGTTGGTTCCTATACTTGTTTTCTAATAAGTGAGTGGTGCTGATCTAGCTTCTAAAGAGTTACTTTAATGCCTGAAAAAAATATTAAAATAGAGGTATAGTATGTAATAATCTTATAGACTCCCTGATAAATTTAAACTGCTTTCTTGGAAAAAAAAAAAAAAGTACTATTCTACCAACATAAATTATAAACCGACAATGTACTTCTTTGAAATAATTATTTCTGTAGCACTTATATAACAATTATTTTAATGTATATTAATTGTTATGATTTTTTTTCCCCTCAGTGGCTTAAGACTTTTAATTTATAATGCCTTTGGAACAGATAATAATAATAATAATAATAATAATAA
>NW_010315840.1:0-6105 GCF_000700745.2 Antrostomus carolinensis
ATCCCCAACATTCTGTGATTCTGTGAAGAAGGAGGCACATGGAGACATGTACTTATGGAAATTAACTTCTTGTTAGTGAATATAAAGAAAAAAGGAGCAATGGATTAGTTTTTTGGCTACCTGCTAAAGCAGTAGAAGTATTTCCAGCAGCTCCGCACCAGAAATGATGCTGCTTTAGTGAAACATCCTTGAAACCTGTGGTACCAGCACTGCCCTACCTTTTCTCTTGGGATGTTTGTCTCTGATTTCCCAATTTCCCATATTTTCCCATTTCAGGCTTGCTTGCTTGAGCTCTGGGGATGGGTTTGCCTGGTGCTGTGGACTGTGCAGATGGAAACGCAAGTCCATGTTGACCAGCACTGCTGTGCACAGCACTGACCCACCAAGTCACAGCTGCTTCTCTGCCCACAAAGAAACCCTGATCTCCTCCCTGCATCTGCACATCCTGGCAGAGGTGGACCATCTGGTCCCTTATCCTGGTGGAACATGCCCCTCTGTTATTTTAAATAGAGACTAATCATCACTTGGGAACTTTTCCATGGAGAGAGGTGGGTTCACAAATAGTAAATTTACACTAGAATTTGCATTGCATTTTTGCATAAGAAGAAAAAAATTAGTACTGGAGGAAAAAATGCAGTCCAGTTCTGCTGTGCCATCCAGGTTACACAGATCCTCTCCCTTCCTGGCTTGCTGGAAACTCTGCTGATTTACTTTTTTAACTTCATCCTATTGTTGAAAGTGTTACCTTCAGCTGCTTCCACAGGGAACAATCCTTAACGTGAAGATCAGACTAATGGCAAATACCCGTTTTGCTTGCAGCAATGCCCATGCTGACAGAGCCTCACTCCCAGTCTCTGTCCTGCGCTGTGTCTGTGCCTGCACATGCTTTATAATTAATTAGGGAGTGTCACAGCCACTGCCAGGAGAGTGATGAGCTCCTGTTTTACTGGTCCACATCTGCGTTCAGCCACGAGGCATAAACTGCAGTTGGACACGTTCCTATCCCATAATAAAGCATACTGCAGGATCTTTAATTTATCCACATGAAGCTTTGATATATTGTGCTACGTCAAATCTAAACTCTCATTAATCAGTTGCAAATCATTATGATTGAAGCTCATCAGTGGTCTAAAGATCATTCCAAGCTGCTCGTTGGATTGAAGTGAGGTAGAATAGAGCTATAAGTGTCAAAGTCTACATTGGCATCATTCAGCTGTCGACAACTTGTGCAGAACTCATGGAGGGCAGCCCTGCTGAGAAGGACTTTGAGGTGTTGGTGGAGGAGACACTTTGCCATGAGCCAGCAGTGTGTCACTGCAGCCCAAAGGCCAACTGTGTCCTGGGCTGTGTCAGCAGAGGGGTGGGCAGCCGGGTGAGTGAGGGGATTGTCCCCCCTTACTCTGTTCTTGTGAGGTCCCAGCTGGAGTCTTGTGTCCTGGCCTGGGGCCCCCAACACAAGAAGGGTGTGGAGCTGTTGGGAGTGGGGTCAGAGGAAGCCAGGAAGACGATCCGAGGGCTGGAGCACCTCTCTGATGGAGAAAGGCTGAGGGAGCTGGGCTTGTTGAGCTTGGAGAAGAGAAGGCTCTGGAGAGCCCTCACTGCAGCCTTCCAGTGCCTGAAGGGAGCTTAGAAACAGGAGGGAGAGGGACTTTAGACATGGGCAGAGAGTGACAGGACAAGGGGAAATGGTTTTAAACTCAGAGAGGGGAGATTTAGGTTGGATATTAGGGGGACATTTTTCACTGTGAAGGTGGTGAGACAGTGTCCCAGGCTGGCCAGAGAAGCTGTGGTTGCTCCTCCCTGGAAGTGTTGAAGGCCAGATTGGATGAGGCTTTGAGCAACCTGGTCTAGTGGAAGGTGTCCCTGCTGATGGCAGGGGGGTTGGGACTGGATGAGCTTTGAGGTCCCTTCCAACCCAAACTAGTCTGGGATTCCATGTTTCTATGATTTAGCCTCTCAAGAACCAGATGCAAAGATAGAACGTGGAGGAAGCTGGGAAGATGCTGAGAAGGCAGGAGGGGTGAGATACAGAGAGGTTGCTCCTACCCGCATTGTAAAGGAGCTGAAGAGAGTTTTGCTGGACAAAGCTCAAAGGCTGTGTCCACACTGTCCTTTTTGGTGTTCCCAGAAGTGCCAGACCAAAGCCCCTGGGGGACAAGGCCACCCCAGCTCTGTCTGTGTGGAGACCAAGGGCTTTCCCATCTGGGGGACATGAGGGACCTTCCCCATTCCTGTCCGGGGAGCACAGCTGCAAAGCGACGCAGGAGGAGAACTGATGGCAGAGCTGGAGATTAAGCCTGGGGAAAAAAGAAGAACTTTGAGATTAAAAACTGTTTCTGGGTTGGTTTGCTGGTTTGATTTTTATTTTTTTTTCCCATTTGTGGATCTTCTGAGCCCATTTACAGGGAGGCAGCAGAACACAGATATAACAAATGACACTCTGTCTTCAGGACAAGATTGCCTCCACCTTAATACACCCTGAGAGCAAAGGAGTAAATAGAGGAAGATAAATCCAGAAGGTTATACAATGCCTTTAGAAATATTTTTTATTTCTCATATTTATAATGTTTTCTCACAATGCGATGCTAGGAAGCTATTAAATACAAATGTGAAGTTCATAACATGTGTAAACTTACAAGAAAATGTTTTTCTTCCAGTCTGGTAATAAATGTCCGTGTGCATGTGAAATGTATTTAAATTTAAATAACATTTTCAATCCAAGGTGTGATGCCAGAAATGACATTTTTTAAAGTTAGAGTATGAGAATCTATGCAAAAATCAGATGCAGAATAATAATAATAGAAAAATAACATTGTAAAGCAGCCACTGTTCAGAAAAGAAAAAAAAAAGGAGGTTTATGTGAACTTTTGCCACATTTAAATTTTGGGAAAAAAAGTAGTTTGAGCAGGGCATCAAGAAGAAAGTGTTTTGGTGTCAGTGTGGCCCATGGAGTGTCTTGGTGTTCAGGCACAAGGTCAGGGCTTCTCCCTGGGTGCTGGTGGCAGGGTCTGAGCCCCAGCAGCCGGGGGG
Organism: Antrostomus carolinensis; assembly: GCF_000700745.2. Taxonomy (NCBI): domain Eukaryota; kingdom Metazoa; phylum Chordata; class Aves; order Caprimulgiformes; family Caprimulgidae; genus Antrostomus; species Antrostomus carolinensis. The sequence goes on from NW_010315840.1 coordinate 3,031, forward strand.
ACAGGCAGCGCTGGCACCTCGCCGTGTCCCCTCTGCCGCGGGCTGGCAGGGCTGGTGAGGATGGCACCGGCCAGAAATTGGCTCGGCTTAAACTGGGGGCTGGCTCCATGACCATCAACACCCCTTCTGGTGCACAGGAAGACACACAGAATTACACAGAACTGCCCAGATTGGAAAAGACCTCTAAGATCATCCAGTCCAACCATCAACCCAACACCACTCTGCCCACTAACCCACGTCCCTCAGCACTATGTCTACGCAACTCTTCAATCCCTCCAGGGATGGGGACTCCACCACTGCCCTGGGCAACCCCTTCCAATGCCTCAGAACCCTTTCAGCAAAGAAATTCTTCCTCACATCCCATCTCAACTGCCCTGGGCACAGCCGGAGGCCATTTCAAACCTGGCTCACTGAGCATGGCGCTCACTGGCCCCCACAAGCCCCCTCTCATCAGGGATGGGGCAGGTCAGGGTCCCTGGCAGCACTCGTACTGACCCAGCCCAAAGGCCCCTGACACTCCATGTGCTCACACAGAGCCTTTTGCCACTGTTGCCCCATCCCTGTTATAGCTTTTCTGTACTTACATCCAAAGCCTCATTCTCTTTGCAGCAGAATGAGAAACGTTTTTTAGTTTTGCACATCCCATTACAATCCTCTGGCTCGTCTTCTGATGCATTATTTAAAATATTGACTTAGTCACTGGGTTAAAACCTCTGTCATATTTGTACAACTCCACCGTAACTTCGCTTCTCCTCCTTTTTTCATCTCTCTTTGTGTAGTGGTGTTCAATTTTCAGTTGCAAAGGTTATGAGTGCAATCACAGTATGGGTGTCACACAAAATAAAGCAATAATGGCATTTTCTGCTCTGCACCGTAGAGTTTCTCATAGCACATTTATCACTGCAGTGCCAGAGTGCTTTCCAGAAATGCATTGAGCAATGCAACGACTACATCTTACGTGGCATTAGGACTTCTCCTCCGAGACAGACGAGGACAGAGGAGTGGAAGGAAAGCAACAGTCAGCTCCAAAATAGCTTTACATTAATTTTGACAGCATTAAGCGGGATACTGCCTCCCCTCATTTATTAGATGGTGGGAGCATTTCCAGTCCCAGGGGCTGAAACCCTGTTTTACTATGTGCTGTAAAAAGTGTTATTATTTGTGGTCATGTTAGAAAAATGTACTTCTGCTTATTTTACCAGAACTGGGCTCATAAATCACGAGTGTACGTGTCATTATCTACCCACCAACTGCTGTCCTCCCTCAGCCCTCAGGCAAAATTCAATCACAGCTTCTCATGAATAAAGGATTTGGGGTCTGCTCTGTGTCCATGGAGTTGCAGGATGTGATTAAGCAGGATGGTGATGCTGATGTGCTCCACTCCAACAGATTCAGACTGAGTGACCAGTTAAACAGCATTCGTGTCCTCTCATGGTCAAGAGAGCAGCACAGAGCTGCTGGACATCAGCAATAAGATGCTAGCAAAGATCCTCCACTTTAGTCATCAACCCACAAGTAACATTAATGAATTATACTAAAATTATGTTTTGACCTCAAAACTGAGGATTCAGAATATTTGGCAATATTACCTGAGTTCAAACATAAAGGTTTTTTACACCTGTAAGAAAACTACTTAATTTTCCATTTAATAAAAACATAGTGTCAGATTGAGAAGGGCTAAGGCATCTCTGAAAATTGGGTGTATCTCCAGAAGCCTCATATCCACATGTCATGACTTCTCATTGCTTGACTCAAAATGAAAACACCCACCTCCAGGGAACTGTCCCCACCTGGAGGTCAGGAAATGTTGTTTCATGAGCCTGTTCTCAGGTTTTTCTGCTAAATTTACTCCATCTCACATGGAACGAAGAAACACTCACTGGGCCAGAGATCTTGTGAGATTTTGGGAGGTGGGATCAAGCCTTCCCTGTCCCAAACTATCGTGGCTGTGGCACCTGGCTTGCATGTGCAGCTGGGCACTGAGAGCTGCAACCTAAATGAGTTGAAGACCATGAGATGCTCTGACACTTCCATTCTGGAAGTCAGAGGAAGAAACTTTATTGTGAAAATGCATTGGAGATGGAAGACATTAGAAGTATTACAGCGGGTCAAAAAGAAGGTCCATCTGTCCAAGACCTGTTTCCAGGAGTCCATATGTACAGCAAACTTTCCCTTGCATCTTTCTCCCCGTGCCCAAGAGCTTCTTTGTCCAGATGTTCCTCCACAACCTCAAAGGTCCCCTTCTCCCTCATTGGCATGGGGAGGCAGGAGTTACAAGGACACAGTTGCTGTCTTGGGATGAATAAGGAGAAGCAGTACAACAACAGCAGATCCGTGCTGGGGCAGTAGCTGTGCTGTGGGCTTTCATTCCTGTTGTCAGTTATAAGACAGAAGTAAGATCTGTAAGTTTACAAGTTGGCTGGCTTGTGTTGTGTGTGTGTGTGTGTGTGTGTGTCCATGAGCAAGTCAACGGCAGCGAAGGCAGCAGCCTCTCCTGTCAGCTGAGGTTTCTGCTGGAAGCCTTGTCTCAGCTGCACAAATTCCTTTCCTGGCCCATTCATCTTCTCTTTGCAAAGCCGGAGTGCTCTGTACACACAGCACATGTAAATCAGGGGTTAATCAATAACTAAAGAGTTTCACTATCACTCTGGTCTCGCAGTTCTCTGGGATTCCTTCTCTGCTCCTCTAATGAAAGTTTTCTTGCCCAAAGTCCCAAAGTTGTCATGATTTTGCCATAATGCTCTTACCCCCTAAACACATTGGGCTGTTGCACTTTGCTTGTTGCTCGTTAGTTGGCAATTACTCACCATCCACCAGTGCCCTCTGCTCAATAATGCTGATGACTGCTCCTCCCCTCTGTCCACCCATCGGCATGTCACCAGCGTGGCTTTGGTCCAACACACAGCACCATACGAGTTGCTATGAAGAAAACTATTTCCACCCCAGACAGACCCAGAACATCTTCACGTACATCTTCCCGATTCCTCAAGACATTAACAAATTTCTAATTCCTGTTAAATTCCAATTCCTTTTTCAATGACCGTATCATTTCAACAAGTTAATTCATATAAAAGA
>NW_010315841.1:0-44659 GCF_000700745.2 Antrostomus carolinensis
GCACGGGGCAGCAGGCGAGCTCAGCCAAGTGGTGCTGGCAAACTCGCCATCGGCCTGGCTGTGCCATCGCCCTGCGCTGCCCTGGCGCCCGCGCTGGTTTCAGGGGAGGTTGAGTGAGGATCCCAGCCTGCGCTGCTGACTCAGGCTGTGCCTGTTCAAAGCCTGCTGTCCCTCAGCACCTCTCCGTCCCCTCAGCTCCAAGTCCAGCAGCATGGGCAGGTATTTGCCCTGGTCCCTGCAGCTCACAGCAAGGTACCACCATTGCTTTTGGAGCACGTTAATGTTTGGGGCAATGAACGGTGGCAGCCAAGGGCTGTTAGCTTGTCCGAGCTTGCGGTATCACCAAAGGGCAGTTCCTCCCTCCCTCTCTGCACCCCACTTTCCTGTGTGTTTCCTACAGCTCATGTGTTACCCCCACAAGAAAAGAACTACAGTGTTTTCAGCCAGACAGGGTGCTGGGTGGCTGCACGGGCCCTGCGTTTTAATAACAGTGTTTTCAGCCAGACAGGGTGCTGGCTGGCTGCACGGGCCCCGCCGTGAGCCTGGGGAAGGCAGCGAGGGTGGCCGTGTGGCAGATGGGGAGAGGAGGCCCACCCTTCCCCAGGGCAGTACAGATTTGGGCAGCTATCTGGTATTATTTCCCCTCAGCCCTGTTTTCGTGGCTGCCTGGCTATGATAGCCGGTGTTTTTCTCACACCGCCTCAGCCCTGCTCTCCTCTCCCATCATAAGCTGCACTAACTGGGCACCTCTCCATCTCCAGTCTCCCAGCGCCAGCCAGACGATAAGCCTGATCAAATAGTGTATCTGCAGTGAAAGAGGTTATCGGGCAGCTTCTCAGCTTGTACAAAACCCAAACCAGCAGAGCCACAGCCGCTCACACCACACAGAAGCCAGCCTTTGCCTCTGAACGGAGGGACCATGAGCTTTTCTGCAAAGCACAGCTGCCATTTTCTCCTCCCTCTCACTGGCTGCCCAGGTTGTGCTGAGACACAGACCCCTTTAGACTAATGAAAATTAAAATGCTAAGGAAATGGGGATGGGTACTAGGCCATCCTGCCTCAGGGTGTTGTACTGGCCACCGGCAGGTAGCCCTGAGCTGGCCCTGGCCTTGGGGCTGAGCTCCCATCTCCCTACAGCTGCGTGGGTGCCAGCTAGGCAGGGTGTCCCCAGCTGCTCCCTTGAGAAGGGGAGGCCCTCCTCAGCTTCCTCATGTGCAGGTGATTTCCATCAGAAGGAGCCAAGTGTATTTAAGCTGCAGGGGTGGTAGCTTTGGGAGGTGGAGTGGGGGTGGTTTTGTAGTTGGGGTGATTTGGTGGTTGCTTTCCCTCTCTGCATTAGCAGACCTTGTCTGGAAGGAAAAGGAGCAGGTCTTGTTTAGCTTGTGCCTCCTGCAGCATTTCTCTTTTGTTGTTTAGGGCTGAGAGTGTGTTAGGGGATGTGACTTTTCTGTCCTGATGCATCTGTGGGGTGTGCATTGAGCCTGTGTGGCACTGGGATTGCAGGAGGCAGAGATGTGGATTCTTTCTGGGGCTACATGTGTGACATGGATACCTACTGGGCTGTATTCCACTGTTGAAGCTTGCTAGTCAAGAAAGTGTTTTTTCCATTAAATATTTTTCATTTGTTTCTATTTCCTTTGAGGAGGGGGGGTGTTTTTTTCCTGGCTCCCACAAAATTAGCTTTATGTGAGATATCTCAGTAATCTGTTACCCCTAGCTACTTCCAGTGGAGACCAGATCACTTTCAAACCTCAACAAGTTGTGAGGGCAAGACTTAATTTTCTTTTCTACACTTTGCACCTCACCTCTGCTTCCTCTTTATTCTGGATGTCACCCCCCTCTCTCTGAAAAGCCCTCCTTTACACAGGCAGATATGTGTGCAAGAGCTCCCTCTGATTCTTCATTTGCTGGTCTCTGTGGATTGTTTTTGAAGAATCTTTTGCTTTCAGAATAGATTAAGGTACTGCCAGGCTGAGCAGACTTACTTCTACATAAATTACTGGATTAATATTGACAGACTCTGAAAAGCTTGTTGTGCTGCAAGGAAGTATCTTTTGAGTAGGAAAAAAATCATGCTTTTTCTTGATAAATGATTGTTGCTGATTTTTGTTGATCTTTTCAACTGTCACTGTGCCCATGGGAACTCGCTGTCAGCAAAATGTCTAGTACCTGTATTGATCCTAAACTGTGCCAGTAAGGACTCTTACACCTTAATGAAAACATCCTGACCTGTTATTATGTCTTAAGGCTGAATGGTTGGCTGTGTTTAAACTGATAAACAGGTCTAGTCTCTGACAAATGAGGATGATTTTTTTACTGGAACACAAGCTATCACACAGGTTTATGTTGTGACAGGTCATTTTGCAAAGGCACTTGAATAAGATTCAGGTAGGGAGGTTTTAGTTGTTGTTCAGATGTTTCTTTAATAAACTTAAAACTCTTACGAAGGCATGTAAAACAGCCAGTGGCTGTATAGCAATTGTAGGTACCTGGGCAGTGCATGAGCCCCTGCACCTTTCTTGGGCTCTCATGAGACCTGGGGCAGCTGCAGCCTTAGCTTCAGCAGCTGCCTGGCCTTGATGGTTTGGGTGTGACTTTATCCCACACAGTTTCTATGGAGTTTGGTAAGTGGGAATCTCTTAATGTCTTATTTCAGCTTGTGGAACAGAGCTCAGGGTGGATTTCTTCTGGCCCTCCGAGTAACTGTGTTGGTGACAGCTGTAATCAACACAGAGGTGCTTATACTGTTGATGAACAAAAACAGCTGCTGGGGAAAAGGGAAAATAGGTTATTTTGTTCCTAGAAACTTGAATATAGCTTTATGAAGTGATGCTGCATCTTAGTCCTGCCAAGACTTCATTTAAATGTCTATGGGACCTGTATCTTCAGTGCAAGGGTCTAAAAGGCATCAGTGTTTACCAGGTTTGGGTTGGGTTGAGTCATTGGAAGTAGTGTCTGTGTAAACAGATGTCCTTCTGTAAGGTTTGGAAGTTTCCTGTTTAACTTTTTTAGCACTACAACTCCCTTAAGGTTTGTTCTGGGCTTTCAGAAGTAACTGGTGGCTTATTAACAGCTCTTTATTAGCACTGAAAACAATTGGAGGGAAGCTGCGTGGGTCATCTGGAGGCCTTGTCTTTGCTGGGCAAAAGGTGTTTGTTGCCAGATACTCGCTCATGTGCTGCAACACAGGGTGCAGTCCTAGATGTTTTTCATTTCACAAAGCAAAATTCATTATAATGTCTTCTATAGATGAGATGGTGAAGTATGAGATGACTTTGATTACTCCATGCTGGCAGGCTGAGGGTGAGAGGAGGGGAGATGTCTTGCTCATCTTGACCTCTAAAGAGACAACCCTCTGCCTGCTTTCCTTTCACCAATGCAAGCTGATAGCAAGCACTTCAAATCAAAGACACAATCTGGCCAGCTTGTCAAAACAACTCTAATGTCTCTAATAAGAACTTCAGAGATGCCTGCTGACCAAAGAAAATAAGCGTGTGTGGGCTGACTGATGTGCGACGTGGTTGTCACTAAAAGGGCCCTGCTTGTGCCATTTGCAGGCATGGCGGAAGCGCTGGTTCGTGCTGCGCAGAGGCCGTATGAGCGGGAACCCAGATGTGCTGGAGTACTACAGGAACAACCACTCCAAAAAGCCCATCCGGATCATCGACCTCAACGAGTGCGAAGTGCTGAAGCACTCGGGGCCCAACTTCATCAAGAAGGAATTTCAGAATAACTTTGTCTTCATTGTGAGAACCACCTACCGCACCTTCTACCTGGTAGCCAAAACTGAGGAGGAGATGCAGATCTGGGTGCACAACATCAGCCAGATCTGTAATTTTGGACATCTAGAAGATGGCACAGGTAGGATCATGCTCATCTTGGGGACTGGGAGGATGATCTGTGTCTGGGCTCTTACACAGCAGCATCCAGGGTGAGAGGAAGCATGGACCTTGCTGGTTGGGTTGGGCAGGTGGTATGGGACTGTTTCCTGAGGCTACACACAGCACTGAGATGTTGCAAAACCCTGATTTGAAAGTTATTAGGGATCTCGCTTCTGCTGGTAGAAATAATAGCTGGCTGCTTGGTCTCACTTTGCTGAAGCAATTCCTGCTAGAATAAACAGCAAATCCTTAGTAAGAAAAGGTAGTGTTTATGTGAAAAGCTGACTGACTTATCTTCTGGGGCCGTTTATTTCATTACATGTCCCATATTTATTTAGTTTGGCTTAATGTAAAACACCTGTTCCAGGAAAGTGTCCTGTAGAACTCGTGTTTTCTCAGGCTTTGCTGGATGTGGAATGTGCACAGACTTGAGTGTATATGCACAGGCATAAATCAATGACAAAAATACTGAGCTGTCTTAGTCTATTAGTGAGAAGAAAAATAAAGAAAAGGCAGAGGACAGGAGAGTGTTAGAAGTGTATGTCTAGACTTAAAAGATGGTCCTGCCAGTGAAGCATAAAGTCAGCCTGTTTTGCTAGGACCTACACCTGTATGTACTCACTAGGGTGAATTTCTTGGAAAGCTTTCAAGAATTAACCACTCCAAGATGGATGTAGCCAGTAATTAAAGTTGGGACCTGTATTGTCATTAACTTACCTTTCAAATGAGACAAGCGGGCTCAGATAACAGCAATCTATCTTTCCCTTGACATTTCCAAGGGGCAGATACAGCAGCAATTTGAGAGCTTCATAGGAAGTGAGTCAGAACAACGTCCTTCATGGTGATAAAAGGCAGTGCAAGAGGAGAACAGGGTGGTGATGGAGGGACTCTGCAAGAAGAGAAAATGGTGGTGATGGAGGGATTCAATCCCAAGGGCAGTAATGTGTTTGGGAGTATCACAGGGTGGCTGGGCAGCTTATGCTGCCATGGTCCCTGGGCTGCTGTGCTCTGCTACTGGTGTCTGCAACTGCTGCATAGCCATACTGGTACCTTGTAACTTGAAAGGAAACAAAAGGCCACGATGAGATGTTTTATTTGAATCTACCCTAGTTCCTGGCCTTCTTTAATCTTCTCCTCAGTAGTTTATTCTGAGGGGAAATGGGAGTGGAAACAGCACTGCAGTGGTCCTGTTATAAATGTGATGTCTGCTCTTTTCCCATTCGCTTTAGAGACCACCAGGAAAACGTGCTGATGTATTTTCATGTGCCAGTACAAACTGCTCATGAATACAACTTGCAAACTAGAGCTGGTAGCTTTGAGGGATTGGAGTCAACAGCCCTTTGGAGCTCAGATGTAATTAGGAGTATTCAGTAACCCCCTTCTAGTGATCTGCCCTTGTTGACAGACACTGAGATGTTGCTCTTGTGTTGCTGCTTCTGGTACAGTAGTATTTTAGATATAATTTTACCAGTTACTCTGAAATGAAGGTAAGTTGTTGGGGTTTTTTAATGCAAAACAGAAGAGAAAAATAATTTTTGTCTCTCAAAGTCTGTGTATGCAGACTTCTGCACTGTGCTGAGGATGTGATGGGAGATGTGATCTGTGGCAGAGGAGCAAAGGCAGCGGCCGTCTCAGCATAGATGCATTTATACTGGGAAATGTCTGTTCTGTTATGCTGGTACAGTGCAGCATTGCTCATAAGACTTACAGATGGGCAATAGTCAGAGTATTACACAGTAATAGTTCTCTCCCAGCAAAGATTGCCTGCATAGACACTGACGGATGAGAAGTGACAGCTCTTGCTGTGGCAGTTGTGAAAGCTGACATCCCAGCTTTCCGCTCTGCTCAAGGCAGATATTATCTATCCCCCAAGAAATTCAACAGTGCAGAGCATTTCCCTTGGTTCACTGGAAAGTCTGGCACCTGAACTTAAAGCCCTCATCACAGACTGCGTAAGCTAAGCTTCCAGACATGCACTTAGGGTATGTGTAATGGCAAATAGCTCGTAAGATCTCTTACTTATCCTGCAGTTCCTGCCGATGAGGTCAGGTCTGGGGTGTATTCAGGTCAGGCTGCAGGACACATTCAGATCCTCTGATTTAAATCTGCACAATTCTACAGGTTACACATCACATTTGAAACAGTTGCTAATTGCTTCAGCTTTTTGGAAGCACCTAAAACCCCCAAGAGCCTGTAGGTTTAAACAAATCACACTTAAAAATTAACATAAAAAGTGAAAAGCTCTATTAAATGCCATATGCTTTTTTAACTTGAATGCTACTGTGTTTAAAAAAAAAATAAGTCCCTGAAATGTATCATCAAAAGAAAGACACATCAATTGCAGGAATCTTTGATAAGCTCTTCTGTGTATTAAAATGAATCTCAAAGCCAGTATTATATTGTAAAATCAATCACTCTTAATCTGTGCATCTCTGAAAACTCGCTGTGACTTTGAGGCCAGAACCAAATCTGCTGCTTTCTCAGCTGAGAGCACAGAAAGTGCAGCTACAGGTTTACACAGTGACCCAGCTGTAAATACTGTCCCATGGTTCCACGATAGTCCCCTCCAGCAGCAAAGAAGCTCGTGAACAGCACAGGTCCTGGTCATCAGAGACCTCTGGTCTGGCCTGTAGACAGCCAGACACCGCCCAAAGTGAGCAGAACTGCAGCTGCCCCATGAGGACGGCTTTTTAGTCAACAAGAGAGGGGATGGCTGAGAGATGGAGGCCAAGTGCAAACTCCAGGCAGATGTCAGGAAGCACCTGGGAGGGTGGCTGTCTGGAGGGACTCGCCAGCAGCAACCATCGTGTTGTGGTACTCGACTGCCACGAGAAACTGTGCTGCTGGCTCTGCTGAAAATGACAGGGAGCTGGCACCTTCAGGGGAGTCAGCTGGAGGAGGGAGGAAGAGGCCTCCCTCCTTCCCTTCCTATTTTCCTGCCATTTCTGTGTAAATCTTGCTTCCACCTCGGATGAAGGTTCCCAGTGGAGCAGTTGTTCCTCAACCCCATGGGACCTGTGGCCACACAGGGGACTGAGACAATGCTTGGGCCACTTGGAGGGCATGGTTGCTGCAGAGGATGCTCTGCATACTTCATGTTGACTTTCCCCATCTATGCAGGGCAGAGACTTTTTGGGTCAGTATCCAGCAAAGCAGTTGTTTTGGCAGCCGAAGCTGCCCCATGTCTCTCTGGCAAAGGGGAGGGCAGGCACCAAGCCTGTTCTCTGCCGTCTAGCTCTGGAAATGGCCATGCATAATTTATTCTACCCAGCTGCTGCTGCAGTACAACTTTAATGCATCCTGATTCTGTTACCAGCAGAGCTGGCAAGGACAGGACCGGTCTGTTAGGAGCTGGCTACAGGACCCTGAGCCCCTGAAGGTTAGAAAAGGGCAGGTCTGTGCTGTCCCCATCTCTCCTTCCTGCTCCAAACGGTTGCCATGTGGTCTGCAGCTTGCAGCCTTTCCTGATGGGATAATCCGTGGCTAAACCCTGCGAGTACCAGATGGAGTTCAGGCCTGTTCATTCTCTGTGTTAATAATCCAGAATGTCATTTATTTCTTTCTTGTGCATTGTGGTGGTTTTGAGGTGTTTGGTGGGGGTTTGTTGTTGTTTTGGGTTTTTTTGGGGGGGATTGTTGTGGGTTTTTTTAATGTGGTCACATGGTGATGTGAACACGCTTTACTGAGATCTCTATAGAGTTAACCCTGCTGCATATTTGATTATCCTCAGCTTCCAAGATAGCTCTCTGAGTCCAAGGTTTGAAAGCAGAGTTATTGTCTGAGCCAGCACAGTGAACAAGAGAAGAGCTATTTTTCAGATGGGAAGGCTGCAGCCCTCAGCTCTGCTTTGCAAATGTGAAACCCCATAAAAGCCATTCCTTCTAGATGCTCACTGCTGAAATCCCACTGCTATCAGCACAAAATTAAGCAAATGCTTTGCTTAAGCTTAAATTTAAGCACATAGTTATGTGCTTTGCTGACCTGGGGTCCACCACTGCAGCAGAGCTCCAAAGCTAACAGGAGGAAGCAGCAGTGAGTCAGTACTGGTAGATGGGAAGGAAAGAGGCAGCTCCCTCCCCAGTTCAAATGGGTGAGGTGTGGGTAGTGCAGGGAGGACAGCTCAGCTGGTTTACTCTTCTGACTGAGATCAGAACAATGACGGGGTGAAGCCCGCTGTGGCTGGTGTGGAAGTCTGGGTCACTGGAGGGTTTTGTTTGTGTTTAGTGATGTTGCTGTCTAACCATCCAAGTCTTGGCAGCCCTCTCCATCCCTCCTGATCTGCTTGCACATATACCTAGCACCTCCCAGGGTTGAGAAGCGATTACAACAACCCAGTACAGTGCCAAGGCTTGGTGCTGTGTTGAGCTGAAGACTAAGTAGAACCTGCCAGAGGATCTCGGGACCTCACCACACAGTGCAGGATCTGGCCCACAGCATGCATGCAGATGGGCAGGGGCTGGTTCCCAGCATTTTCAGCAAAGTCTGGATTTCAGTGTTAGAGAAATCTGCCTTCTTGCTATGCTTTGAAGGTGTGTTTATGCTTGGTTTGGTTTTATCAGCAGTAGCTGGTTTCTTGTGCTTGTTTTTGTTGCAGGCTTTTTCATTTTGAAGAAGGGTTTTGCAGCTTTGACTTGGGCAGTGTCTGTGCTTCAGCTGGAGAGATGGGTGCTCACTGCTGAGCCCCACAGGTGCTGGGGACAGCTGGGGTGCCCAGGAGCACTGCCCATTCCTCATGCAGCCCTGGTGAGGGTACCACCATGCAGCAACCTGAAACTTCATTAGCAAACTCATGTTCTCTAATTGAGGGTTGGTGCTGTTCTTGCTGTCACTCTCTGAGCTTGCTGCCAGGAGCAGATGCCCTTAGGGAGCTGCTCTGCAAAGACACCACAAGCCCTTCCCACTCCACAGCTGCCTGCGGTGGGAGGTCCAGCTTGCCCTGAGGACTTGGTTTTTGAGTTGAAATGCCCCAAAAGCTGGGCCAGAGGCTGTGCTTAGCCCTTACTCTGTGTGCCTGAGTCATCACTCCTTCATCCCACCTGCCCAGTGTCCCCCCGCGCTGTAGCTGGGAAAGCAACAGGGCCAGGCTTGTGTCTGCTGCCTGGAAGTGCTCGGATCAGATGGGTACAAGTGCCTTGGCCATATGCTGCTGGTGAAGGGTGGCCTTGGTGGTCAGAGGCAAACCCAGAGCTGAGTAGGTGGCCAGCTCTGTGCAGCCTGGGCCAGCCCTGCTGCCTGCAGCCCAGCCCTGCTCCTCTCCCCTCTGCCACCCCTCCCTGTGCCAGGGGGAGGATTGGAATGTTATGCCTGGGGAAAGAGGGAGCAGGGAAGGTGTCACTGAGCACAGGCTCCCCTGTGCCTTGTGGCCTCCAGAAAAGGAGTGTCCCTGTTCTCTGCAGAGCCAACAAGCCTCCATCTGGGCAATAGCAGCTGCACCACAGCTCTTGTGGCTTTGATGTCCAGCCTAGAGAGGCATAAGGAGTTTGCAGACAAGTTTAGAGGTGCAACAAATCCAGCTACTCCATGAGTGGCAAAGCTCAGTGTTGTCCACTGAGATCTAGAAAGTGGGATGAAATCAGTCCCTTTCCTTGTTGCCATTAATTTGAAGTGTTGGAGAATAAATAATTATTTGTGTTAGCAAGATCCTAAGAAATACTTGATAACAGGCTGCTCTGCCTCAGCACTTTCCTCCACAGAGGCTGTCTTCATCACTGTCTGCAGGGGGGATGCTACAGCCCCACAGGAGTGGGGGACCCCAGAGCAAGGGGTGGGGATGCCCCCTTAATTTGACAGCTGACTTGCCCAACCTGGGCAGGGGGAACAGCTGCAAAATCAGGCTCCCCTCTCCCTGGAAACAGTTTTTGCCTTGACCCACTGCCACTTTGGGGTAAAACATCCCTGGTGCAAAAGCATGGTGGAGAGGCAGTGGCCAGGGTGAGTCAGAGCCACCCCTCAGCTGGGGCCATCCGTTCTCATTGCAGGTTCAGTGGAGAGCCTGTCCCACACCACCTCGTCCCAGCAGCCATCGCCGGCCGCCTCCACCCACGCCTCCCGCATTGCTGATCCCTCCTTCTCGGTCAACCACGCTGCTGCTGACGCGTCTGCCGCGGAGGAGACCCCCAGCGAGTTGGAGTCAGTCTTCCTCCCCGACTACCTCTTCCTCTCCAACTGCGAGTCGGGCAAGCTCAACCACAACAGGTAGGTCTGGGGTCTGCCAGGTGCATCAGGCTGGGGCCACCCTCTGCCTATCCAGTGATGCCCTGGGAAACTGGGGCAAACTGGTCCTTGAACCCTGCCACTCAGGGTAGGCTGCTGAGCACAACAGGGGGCCGGCAGCCTAATCCAGTTTACAGGGGGCTTTTCCTAGCGCAGATTAGCAGTCGAGCGTCGTATGTTGGTACTGGCCCTTCCCAGGGTGAGTGACTGGGCACCTCATATATGGCTGTCCTCCAGATGCCCTTTCAGCCTGCTGCTGACCAAAGTGCTCTACAAAGTGCCCTGTCCCCCAACCCAGCTCAGTGCTGTCCCAAGCTGTGGAGTGGTTTGTTGTTTTTTTTTTTCTGTGTGCTTGCTCTGCTGCAACCAGGAGAAAAGGAAAATGCAGGTCCTGACTTCTGTCTTTGTGCAGGTGTGACAGCTGGTCAAATTCGGACAGATCTCTGGAGCAAACCTCATCGGATGATGTTTTTGTAGACTCGTTGCAGTCCCAGCCCTCCCTGTACCTTGTGCAGCCGTCCAGTGCTGGCACAGTGCACCAGGATGGGGCCCTGTTGGTAAACCCTGGCACTGTGTCCAGGAGCATAGACGTTACCGGGCCACCCAGTGACTTCTCCTCCTCTTCCCCACTGCTGGGGACACCGCTGACACCAACCTTTCAGATGGACAAGAGCCAAAATGCGCTGCCCTATGGTGTAACCCAGCTGGACGTCCTGTCCAACATGCCCCCACCGCGGCCGCCCAAGCCAACTCACTTCTCGGACAGGAGAGGGGATGAGGCAGGCGGTGGGGCCCTCCAGAACGGGCACGCAGGGATCTGCCGGGCTCAGGTTGCTCTGGTGCCCAGGAGGATCTCCTTGTCCAGCTTAGACAACGTGAGGAACTGGAAAGGTGAGTGCATTTTTGATTGCCAGCAAAGCAGGACCACTGTGAGGGTTGGAGCTGCCTGTGAGCACAGAGTGGGTGCCCACTTCTAGTTGTGTCTCCCTGTCTCCCACTGTGTGAAATCATAGACCACCCAGAGCAACACAACCTGAAATGCTTGTTTCAGACTAGTTAGCCAACAGGATTTAGACCTGTCCCTCATATTCAGCTCCTGCTCTGTAAAAGCACCTCAGTGTGTACACATGGGCAACAATTTCACTGTGATCTCTTCAGGGTGCTTCATGACTTGTTAGTTTTCCATGCTCCCTCCCTCTCAAAAAAGGAAAGCAGCAGAAAATAAAAAAATGGAAAGCCAGTCACTGCATTGGGCATCTATTTGTGAGTCAAAATGTGGGCTTGCCTGTGGGAAATGCCTCTGTAGCTGCACTGCTTTGCTCCATCCAGTGCTTTCCATAACAGCAGCGTGTCTTTTCACAGCTTAGAGTAAAGGATGGGAAGCCACAGAGACACTGGGGATGGGATTTAATCCTGGTTGAACCAGGGACTCTGTGTGTCCTTGAGCAAATCCCACTCTGTCCTTGCACTTCAGTCAGAGTAGCCTGAAAACCTGGTGCAGAGTGAGGCTCTGCTGCAAAGCAAGTTCTTCTCTGAGCTGAGGTGACTTTTCCACTTGTTCTTGAAACACCATCATCCCAAACAAAAATAACTGTCAAAAACCCATAACATCAAGGTGTCAAAAACCAGCATAGGCAGTATGAGACAGTTTTATTCTGTGGAGCCACAGAACAGAGGGAGGCAACTGGAATACTTGGCTGGAAATCATGAAGTATTTTGCAGTGATGTGTCATTGTACATGAGGAAGAAAATGTAGATTTTTAAGGACAAGTGTCCTTTAGGCTCCCGTAGTTCAAATGGCCCACCAGTGTTTAGGGCTGTTAGATCTTGTTCTTAAGGCTCAGAAGCTAAAGCAAGGACACCTCTGTCCAGCCTGTTTATCAGTGTACAAACAATTCTTGGAAGGCTTCTGGAGAAACACCCATCAGTGGAATTGGTATTCTTAATTATCAGTTACAGTTGGTTACTCCCTGAAAGGTGCTGCTCTCGCTTCTGCACGTGTGCCGCCCTAATGCCACCAGCGCGCCTGAGGCGGTTAATGTTCCTCCATCCCAATTTACGCCAAAATGTTTTTAAGAGGATTAAGTGGCCAAATGTCACGTTCTGCTGCTGTGCTGCAAGGTTATCTCTGCCTGACAGGGGGCAGCAATGAATTAATAAGTGCTGCTATTTTTTCTTACCCTAAGTGCAGCTGAAACTATTTGAAAGGTTAAACTTTGAATTAAGGTGTTTAACAAGTAAGATCAGAAAAACAAACAGGGAGAAGGCTCTTCCTCACCAGCTCCCAGAGTGAGCCCACTTAAGTTATTTTACTTCATTTTTGCTCTTGGCAACATGTAAAAGCTGAACTGATATAACTAACCCAGTGCCAAGGCAGTGTATGCTGGTTGCAGTGCCATGGAGGGGAAGGAGCTGTACGTGTGTAAGGCACCTGTATCCTGGTGTCTGCTGGAGCATTGTGCCTGAATGTCTTTTTTGCCAAAATAACAAATAAATGTAGCTGTGCCAGGACAGTGACTGTATCTATCTGAACATACATCCACACTAACAGTATTGCTTTGTTCCTGTTTAGCACTTCTGCCTTTTACGCTGGTACTATCACAAGGACCTCCAGTTGCAGTGCAGTATTGACATCTCCACCATAAGAGGATTAACATGGTTTTAGGGCTTTAAGGCATTCCTACAGAAAAGCCATTTTCTGCACAGAAAGTCATTTTCCAGAAAAGGGTGGTAGTTGTAAGCATCTCCCACTGCTGATCTTCTATGCACTGAATGCTGGATTTCAATTTTATGCCTTTTGCTTCAAAATTAAAAATTACCTACACCAGAACAAAGGCCAGCCTGCACAAGGGGACACGGGGACTGGGGACCTTTTCTCTGGTTGTTTGTTCCCCATCAGCTTGAGCCACTTGCAGCACATCAGCATTTCTGCGTGACAAAGAGAAGACTTTCTCCCCTACCATTAAGTTCCCCCATGCACCCTCTGTGCAATAACATGTGCTTCCCTGGCACCTAACATATGAGGTTCCCAAATAACTTCCCAAACAATAATGAATTAATATTCCCTACAGTTCCTTTGTGATAGTTCCTCAATTTGAAAGATGGTAAAACAGAGCGGGACTAGAGCAGGAGGTGGGTTTAAATTTTTGCTTGTTTGCTTGCTCTCCACACCACACCAGTCTTTCTCCCCAACTGCTTGTGTTACAGGAAGCAAAAGTTACAGCTGGATTGTACATGAACATGTTCCTTGGTTTCATCATACTTAAAGGTGTAATCATTCTTGAAATGCTACTGAGTTCGTTCTGGTCATGAGTGTCATTGGATTTCCTCATTTAGGATAAATACTGGGAGTTATGGAATCTTACAAAGCTCTAATTGTTTTATAGCCATATGCTTTACTCTAGAATTATCTCCCTAAGGCTGCACTGCCTTATCACATTTTTAATCAACATTTTTTCCTTGCAGCAGACATGGAAGGCAGTTCCTTAAGAAGTCGGGATAAGAGGCTTAGCTTGAATTTGGTAAGTATTCAGCTTGCATAAATTTCAAACACTGGCACATGACAAACTTCAGAAAGTGAATCATTTCACATCCTGATATTCAATTATTCCTCTCCTGTGTTCAGCAGAAGAATAAAAAAATGGAAGAAGCACTTTGGGCAACTTCTGTGCCGCTTCTTTGCGGCCACAGGAAGTCTTTGAGAGAGGAGGGAGAGGCCACAACACTGAGCAGCCTGGTTTTAAAGTGTTTTAAAGTCAGGTCTGTTGTGAAAAAGGATACCAGTTACCTCAAAAATTAAACTGTTGACCAAGAGTACCTGAGAACTGGTTTTCTCTTGAAAAAAGGGTTTAAAGAAGCCTACGACTTCATGATCTTGAGGGATATCTCCTCTTCAGAACATAGGAAAGTCTCTGCTCTCAAAGCGCCTGTGATTCAGGGCTCTGTCAGTCCAAAGCTTCCTGACTCAGCCTTTAAAGACATGGTTATATGTAGCATCATCACACATCACATAGCCAGTCTCTGCCTGGCACTGGGCACTGTCTTTTGTGTGGGAGATCCTTTGCTGCTTGTATGTAAGTTCTAGTGGTGAGCAATGTATTTTTCTCCCCTTTGAAAGCTTGCAAGTTTTGTAATCAATTTCTCTCACCACTCAGCCAGCTTTAACCAGCATGAAATTAATTTCTGGTGTTTATTCTCAGCTATTAGAAGTAGCTTGTACGTCTGTGTGTCTGCTCTCTTAGCTTCCACATTTGCAAAAATCTAGTTCATCAGATGTTCTCATTTCAGATATTTTTGGGGGTTTTTTTGTATGAAGGAGCCTCTGTTTTATAGGTCACAATTACTGCTGGGAGAGTCAAGTGAAGCCTTACTGAAGTTGGAGGATTTAACTTACTAATTCACTAGTAAGTGTGGTCCTCATTTCCATCAGTGACTCGGGAAGCTCAGAAGTGGACTTCTCCAAAGCTGGAGCGCACATCTGAACTCATGCATTTGTCTTGTGTCTTTCTGGCTCGCTTCTCTCAGAATGGTCATGTCAGGACTCTCCTGGCCTGGGGCTGAGCTCGGATCTGTTGCCAGCTCAGAGCACTTCCTGACTTGCAGGGGGTTGGTTATTCATTTATTGACCCATTTCTTTTTATTTTCCTCTTTTGCTTCTGAAGCCCTGTCGGTTCTCCCCGCTCTACTCGACTGCTTCAGACAACACAGAAGACAGCTACGTGCCCATGCGCCCCAGCACCTCTCCCTCTGCACCCAGCTCCGACTGCTCACCTGATGGCTACATCCCCATGAGCCCTAGCTCAGCCACCTTTACTTTCCCTGTTGTCAGCACTGAAAAACTCACCAGCCCATTACCTGAGCTTCCCTCAGACGTGGAGCCCCCTCCAGTGAACCGAGACCTGAAGCCTCGTAGGAAATGTAAGCCCAGACCTAAAGTGCAATTGGCAGCCAGGGGGTCTTGACAGCGGGAACAAAGGTGACCTCCCTTGATAGTGTCCTTGGCATATTGTACTAGAAGAGGGATTGAATTGCTATATAAGTGGCTTGTAGTGTAACATAGGATCCATCCACAGGGTTGTTTGCAAGCAGAGGAAGAGTGCTCATGCCTACTTTTGCAGTCAGAGACTTGGTGGCACTGGTGTGGTGCAGGGCTTCAGATCCACTCTTGGCTGCAAATCACTGAATGGATGTAGCCTTGAAGAGACAGCAGACTAAATCCTGCATCTCTGAAATACGTGTACTGCTGTCTCACCAGTTCCCTGACCTTCCAGGTACAGGACTTCCAAACACTCAGATCGTCAAACTTGATGTGTGGGCTGTTGGTTAAACCTCTGTTGGGTGGGTGCAGCTGTCCTGGTTTAATTAGGAATTTCCTGCAGATGCTTTTATTGATGGTTATTTTCCACTCGTGCTTTTTGTGGTATCTCTAAAATCTGGGTTCCACTTCCAGAGGATATACTGGGGACAGAATTCAGCTTTGCAGTGGAGAAATTGCCTAAGCCTAGCCTGCATTAAAGCTTTTTGGGCTGCAGAGCCACAGGGCTACTCAGAAGTTGGTTCAGGAAATGCTACTGTGAAGTGGGAACAGAAATTTAGACCATTGCCAGGAAGCAAAGCAAGCTCAGGTCCTTTCTTAGAGGGCTTTGAGAACAGGGTGGAAATGTACATTGGTGAGAGGAATGATCTTGATCTCCATGTGTAGGACCTTTGAGTTTGAAGAGAGCTGAAAACCTGTTTTGACTGGTAGGCTGAACTGGCCTCTCTTCTTGAAGGCACCATATGCAGGGCAGATTTGAGACAAGGACATGGATCTCGTGGGGCATTTTCTCTCCTTATGCCCATTGTATTTATTCTGTTTTAGGGTAAATGAGGGACTTTGCTTTCCAGCGCTGACTGAAGTGGTCATTTGTTACTAATTTCTGTCTTGGTTATATCAGTTATGTTCTGTGAAATACCCTGTTAGTTTCTTGCTGTTAATATAAAACTGCATTTTTCTAAACAGTCTGTACTTTTCACTAGCTCTGCTATTGGAAATGTCATTCCTTTTGTATCTACTTGCAGCACGGCCACCTCCTCTGGACTTGAGGAACCTCTCCACAATCCGGGAGCATGCTGCTGTGACGAGGATGTGGACTGTGCCTTAGTAAGTCAACAAGAAACCTGCCATTCCAATCTTTTAAGCATTAACATTGTGGAATGGAGTTAAAAATAACTTGTCACATCCCACAAGAAACAGTTTCCTGGCAAAGTCCACAAACAAAAATTCCCCAGGGCTCCTTCCAGCATCCCCCAGGCTTTTGCTGTCTCTAAAAATAAGGCTCCCTGTCACGACAGGCAGCTCCATTCAGCATCACGTGGTGGTGCTCAGTCTGTTTTGAAGGTTCCTTTTGAAAAGGCTGGAGCTGGTCTGCACTCTGGTGTGGCTACTGCAATGGGTAAAAGCTTTGCATTCCTTAATTATCTTTTTTCAAAGTGATAGAGCCATTTTTGTTCCTGAGAATTAATATAGCAAAGGAGAACCTGATAAGATACAGATCTTTCTGACTTGTAGCCTGGGTGTAGACTTTTGGAGTGCCACACAGCAATTCAGACTTGATCTGTTGGTGTGACCTTTTGTCACTGTAAATTAGCTGTGGGGTAAAACAAATGCTTTTGGTCCCAAAGCCCTGGTGGTATGAACAGATGATACTGTTGGGCACCAAGGGCAGCGAAAGGCTCATTTTCAGGGAACTGGTGAGCAGGGGAGAACTGCAGCCTGTTGGCTGGGGGATCTCAGTGCTACAGGGCAGGGCTGACAGGAGACCCGCTGGGCTGAAGCGTGCATGCAGAAGCCAGAAATCCCCACCAGCCTCCTCCGCATAACCCGGGCACTCTGGAACATGTGGGTTTTCACTAGCATGAGTTCCAGACAAGGTATGAGTTCCAGACTCCCCCGCCTCAGGTAGTCATTTGGAGGGCAAAAGGGACATGAGATAGGTAGTTTCTCGTTGCAGACCCCTCTCAGCTGAACAGTCCAAAGCCAGTTAAGCCTTTCAGCCCTGCCTGCCGTGTGCTGCCTGTTAGGGAAACCCAGTAGCCAGCTTCCCAAGCACCACTGCCAGAGTGCTGTGGTTAATTGGTGCTGACACAGCGCAGAGTCCTGAAGGATAACGAGCTCAGAGGGAGTTTGCATGTTTTGCATTAACAGAACTAAAAAAAGAAGTATACCCGGAACTAATAAAGCAAAAGGAATTCTACTGTTCATGCTGCACAAAGTGGCCAGCTAATTTCGTAGTAATTAACCCCATTGTGCTAGCCTGCAATAATTTATTCACAATATACCTCCAACAGTTGTTAGTGGAAGGGCTGAGGTGCAGCCATCTCCATAGCATAGATAGCATCTGTTTACACTGTGTTCAAAGCTAGTCAAGTTCCTCTGCATGCACCTCCAGCAGCTGATTAATTCACATCAGTCTCCAAAATGTGGATACCCCCATGACTAAGTAACTGCCCCATCAGCACATACTACCCGGATGAATTGCATCTGTCTCTGTACCCCTTGGTGGAGAACTGCTCCAATGTTTTATGTCTTCTGATCATACCAGAGATGGCAAACTTTCATAAATCCTGGGGTGGGGGGTAAAAAACAAACCAAAACAAAAAAAAAAACCCCACTCATAGCAATATAGCACACTCCTTCTAGAACTGAGGAGTGGTTTTAAACATCCTCTCCATAAAGGCTGCAGCATTAGTGTGAGTTTATTCACCATATGGACTGTGTCAGGCTTTGGCTTCATTTCAGAGCATCTGTAAGATGCTTCCTTAACCTCTCCTGTGTTTTTCTTCATAGCAATCGAATGAGCTTTATCTCACCAGAAAGAGACGGTATTAATTCAGCAAGAATATTTGCCAATTCAGTTTCCGGAGAAGAGGAAGAAAGTTACATTCATATGGTAATCTTCATTTTCACACAGCCATCCTTTGCTTTCTTCTGCTCTGTCACATTGATGGAGAATGCAGAAGTTTGTTTTCTTAGAAAAAAATGTTGAGGAGGTTTGTCCTTTGCCTTCTGTTTTTTTAAAAAAAAATGATGAAACGGTTTTAAACCAAAGACACTGGGTCCGATTTACGGAGAGATAAGGGAAGCCCTTCTTCTGTGCTGCAGAACTCAGCTGTTCGCCCACGAATGTTGCAGAGCAGTTCCAAGAGATCACAGGGATCAGCCATATTTACATGAGAACTCATTAAAGCAAAGGAAAATTAAATCTTTTCACCTTTTAAAAGTGTGCCCTGCAAAATCTCCTAGGAAATGACAGAAAGCTGTTAGCGTGCTTCCTGAAGAAACACACCAAATATTGTGCAGAAACAGAACTCCCATTAAAGTCTCTTATTGCTTCTGCTTTGGCTGGTGGCACTAACCCTACTTCCCATCCTATGAAAGAACATCTGGCTTTGTGGCTTCCTTTTCTTCATTCACTCTTTAGCCATATCTCAGCCATTCTGGCCAGAATCTCAGTTTCCTTTGAATTTCAGGCAGAAATGGATCCCTTGATCTGAGCCAGTGTCTACAGATTTGGCTCCACAGCCAAAGCCCAATGGCTATAGAAATATATTGCAAAACTGACCACAGTCTCCATGAACCATAGTCTCAAATTTTAACCCATGCCTCTACTAGATCAAAATCGGCTTAGGAGGGCAGTTACAGTTGTAACTACTCCCATCTGATTTTTTTTTTTTTATAGTCAAATAAAACCTTCCATGCATTTGTGGTCGTCTGTGGTTTTCCTGAGATTAATTTTCAGTTGCAAGATTTGAACAGAATTATCACCATTTGTTCAAATTTTTAGAATGATGATGGTTAAGAAGGCACCTCTGCAAATCTGAGCCTTCCAAGAGCTTGGGCTGAGAAGCTGGGCACAGGCCCTTCCTGGTAACATTGAATGAAAATCAGCCCAGTTTGCTTGTTTTGCCATAATTACCAAGAGAAAAAGGCTCTCACAGTTTACTTATGCCATCCTTCAATTAATCAGTGTTATCCTGTGGTTAGTCACCAAAATCACCCTTGGCATAGAACATTCCATGAGTGCTGACCCTCCTTGCTCATGTTCTGCCAGATGAGTCTCCCACCTCACAGCTGTAGTCCTGCTTCCTTTTGGGATAGTGTTTTAAGAGCATTAAAAGTTTCTCTTCTTTCCTGACAGGAGCACAGACAGGCAACATCTCCATACAGTGGTGCTTTTCCATGGACAAGGAAATCTAACCTTGATTACTTAGCATTGGATTTTAATTCTGCTTCCCCATCCCCTGTACAGAAGGTACGAGTCATTTGAAAAACCCCACAGCCTCCTATCATTTTGTCTGCTGGCAGGAGAACAAGACCAAGAGTCAGACTCTGTGCTAGGTGCCCTAAGTATCATGATGAAGCCAATCATGTTTCCAGCTGACTGCATTTGTGGCAAGCTCAAGATTAATATCATAAAAGCACTATTAGGGTGATGACAAGGTGTTCTTAGCGTGACTCACAGAGATGCCATTAACAGGAGCTCGGCAGAGGGCACAAGACTCTGCTGGGATGTGCAGCCATGAGGGCTTGTGGGCAAGCTTGTTGTTGCTTGCAGGATCTCTGCATGCTCTTATTTTCATCAAGTCTCCACAAACCCTTTCCTATTAGTTTTCCCCCAAATCTCTTTGCAGTAACAAGTTTACAGCCCATGATAAATTCACGAAGTAAAATCTTACCATCTCTTGTAACATGGCAAAAGATGCATTTTTATTCTTGCATCACCAAAAGCATTTCAGTGTCCTTAGCAATGTGAGGAAATACATTCCTTCTTCCAAAGAGCTTATCATCTTCCCAGGCGGTGAGTAGGTACCACTGCAAAGCAACAAGCTGTTGTCAGTTTGGGCCATTTTATGTCCTGTGTATCATTTTCCCCATCAGCTAATACTCTTGGATACAATAGACTCAAGATACTCAATCTTTCTTATTTGAACTCTCCATGTAGTGAAGATGCAGTTAGGTTATCCCTGCACAGGATCACTTGGATGAGAAGAGAATGATTATCTGCATGGAAATAGCCAGAACAGCACGTTTCCCTTGCTTGCTGTGCTGGGCTGAGTGACAGGGTGACAGATGGATAATTATAGCTAAAGCAGGCTGTAAAGCAATGCTTTTGTCAGCTGATGTCACTGTGAGCTTCAAGGTGAAGGGAAGCAATCAAGGGAAAGGGAAAATAGAAAATCAAGCCAAGTTTCACTATCATCCTTTGTCAACCCTAAAATTAATACACTGGCTTTTCCCTCTCTCCTACAGAAACCTTTTCTCTCTGAGGAGCAGAGAGTGGACTATGTCCAGGTAGATGAACAGAAGACTCAAGCTTTACAGAACACTAAGCAGTAATGGACAGATGAGAGGCAATCAAAAGTCTAAAGGAAGAAGATTTGGGATCTGGAGGATTTCTTTTCTTTTGCACTGGAACCACAATGTTAATGAAGCGGCTATCACAGTAAAGTTCAAAGGCAGAGAGAGTTGTAAGATGCTTACGGTCCGTAGAGGAATGGCATTTTTAATGGAAACCTTTGATTTCAGCTGGAAATAGTATGTTGAATGAGTGAGTGGTTCACTGATGATTGAAGTAATGCATTACCCTTTTTACTGCCCTTACCAGTAAGCTACATGGTACCATTTTCTGGCATGATTCTGCAACAAGTCATACACTTGATGTTAACAAATCCACTACATGTTGCATTAATCTAGTTAGTCCTGTCTTCTCCCTCTGTTGCATAATTCCTAGATGCTAAAGCTATTTTTTGGTATTCCTACAAATACTGCAGGTGCTCAGAGTGCTTTTATGGCAGTGGGCATCTGACAGATATTGGTGACTAATCAACTAAGGGCTAAAATACTGAAACAATAAAAAGAACTTTTTGAATATATAGTGCTTAAGCAAAGAGAATTTTGGAAAATATTTTTCCGCTAGATTTAAAAGGTCTGACTGTGAGCTGATGCTGTCGGAAACTCAAAACAGGACTATGTACCCATGGGACATGACTGGTTTTTGACACTCTGGACAATGGTCATCGTATGAAGCTGCTTCTTTCCATTGTGGCTCATACTTGTCGCCTTTCTGTCTGATTCCGACTGCTGTTTTCTCCATTACCTTGAGGAGTGTCTTCAGCACAGCACAGCTGCTCCTCTAGCAGGAGGCTGCAGGCACACAGCTCTTGGCTGGCCAAAAAATAGAAAGGGAAGCTGTGAGCCTGTTTCTGCAAGTCTTGGGAGAACTGGCAAAGGATCAAGAATGCTTTCATCTGAACTGCAGAAGAAATGCCATTGGAATTGCTGGTAGCAATCGTCAAACTGATTGTTTCACTAGACCCACCCCCCTAAAAAAAAAAAGAGAATGAGGGAGTGCAGCGTGCTCCGAGAGGCTAACAGGCCTGCCAAAACAAAACAACAGTGCGCTTACGCGGCGTGAGGACCTCTGGGTTCAGGAAGCTTATCTACCTTGGGACTTGTTACATGCACTATCTCAGGATCACATATGTGTATAGTTTTATAACATATTTAACTTTAAAAGCTTGGCTGCAATCTTTATTTTAAGGTGGCACACAGCCACTTGAATCATGGAAGTATGCAGTACGGCTGAGTGACCCACAGTGGATTTGATCTTGCAGGCTTTGCTGATGCAGGTAAGTCCCACTAGCCATAGCAGGTCTGACCCTGTCAGCAAGGACAGCCAGCCAGGACCCTTGTGAAAGATCTCCTCTTTTACAGGGCCAAGTCGCTGGCCTCCCTTCATGTGCCTGTTGCTACCGTGGTGTATTACTGTAATCTCACATCCCAAAAATGCTGATTTACCAAACAGAGGTCATAGAAATGTCATTGCAGAAACATCTGGCATTTCAAGGCTCCTACTTACTGTTCTCCATGCACCCATTTTGCTTCAGCCTTTTGGGCACTCGGGGAGGCTGAGAGGCACGGCCGAGTGGCAGGGGGGGGCGGGGGGGGGGGGGGGGGGCCAGCAGAGGCAGCGCAGATAACAGAAACACCGTTCTTCTCCTACCTCAAGAGAGCTGAAGTGCTTGCAAGCCTTGCTGCTTCATTAGAGCAAATACAAAGCTGGGGATCTCTGGTGACCAGGCACTTCTTAGCTTACCCTGTGAGAACACCAAGGTTCACCAGCGCCTTTATTGACTCTGGGGACAAACTGGGCACCCAGGCCTGCGGGCATAAAGTGTCCTAGACTAGAGCTGCTTGGAAAATCGGGGTTTATACTGCAGATAGCTGATGTTGTTTCCTCCTACTCTGCCCCCAACAAAGCTCTGAAATGAAAGTTAATGTTCATAAAAGTTTTTTAAATGATTCAGACTTTTCTGTATAAATCTTGTCTGTCAAGGTGTGAAATTTAGTTTGTTAAAACCCAGTTGTTTTGTCCTAAAACTGATTTAGGAGAGCTCTGAGCAGCCATGCCCTGCTAGAGGGGAAGTGGGTTTGGGGAGAGGTGGTGGAGCTCTGCGCCTCCGCAGAGGTGTTAGAGAGGTCAGCAAGGAAGGGACACAGTTATGGAGACATTTGCCTTTCTGCTCAAAAGCACTGCCTTTCTTTCAGGGTGTACAAATAATACATGTCACTCAAAGCTTTTGGTGTATGCTGCAGTACTGAAAGAGTTAAAAGACCAGCTAAGATGTATATTGCAGTAGGGGACAGAAAACATCCACAAAGGGCAGGTAAAATGTGACACTACTGCAGATCCCAAATTGCAGAGCGATGGCGTGGCAGCCTCCGAGGTGGATTGCAGTAGCACACAAATCAGCTCGTGTTGGACTGGAATGTTTCTTTTTGTGCTGTCAGAAAATCTGAAGTGGAAAAACACCAAGGTATTGGAGACAACTGACTTGCTTGTTATTCTAGTTTATTGTAAAAAAATTTAAACTTTGACAAATTTGGTGACCAGATCATTCAGAAGTTTAGAAAAGAAAGAGCTCTTTTGGTATTTTTTTCCCCCCAAAAAAAAATAAATATGTAGCTTGGCGGGGACTGTCCTTAGCTCAGAATGCCCCTTCGTCATGTCCCCTACTTGCCCCCACGGCTCTCTTATCTTGATCAGACACTGCTCACTGGTTTCTAACTTTCACTTTTTAATGAAAAGCTAAGCTTTAGAGTTTATTTAGATTTTCCATTTGAGGTCTGTTTTTACCTGCTGCTCCAGTGTCCGTGACAGACATTCTTGTGTAAGTTCAATACACAAAATAGGAGCAATTAGAAAAATACAAAAAAAAAAGTTTTAAAAGCAGAGCAGTCCTCTGCCAAGGCTTTTATTTTTTCCTTTTAGTCAAAATTTACAATACCCCAAAGAGGGTAAAGAGGAGGAGGATGATGGGAGGATGGCAAAGGCCAGATCTGCTGTGGCAGCCCAATCAGTAAGGATTTGGGTGTGAATGGAGCTACAGCAGCCCCTGCTCTGGCCCGTACCTATGGGCTGTCACGATGGGAGCCGCAGCAGCCCAAGGCCAGCACTTGTGGAGCCTTCTGGTGGGAGAAGAGGGTTGTCAGGGAAAAAAGGAGTCACTGTTCAGTTAAATCTGTTCTTAAATACTGATCCCTTGGCCAAAGAAAAAAGAAAACCTGTGAAAGCACCTGAAAGCTGAGTCAGCTTTTGAGAGTGTCAGGTCTGAAAAGGCAGCCCAGGCAGGAGCCCTTGGTTAGCACCGGCTCTGGGGTCAGCCAGGCACACTCCTGGTAGCGTCGTCTGTTTGCTGTGAGTCTGTTGTGTTGTCATTTGTATTTCTGTAAAAAGTATCAGGAGAGCTGATGTAGAGAGAGGCTCTGCACCTAAATGAGCATGGGGTGGCCAGTGGTCCTTTAAGAAGCTCTTGTCTCCTGGGGGAACTGGCATTGCCCAGCTCAGGACTTGTAGTGCCTTCTCCAGCATGGCTGGGTTTTCTTGTTTAAAATGGAGAGGAGCGATAAATGAGCAGAACTGTTTTTGCTTAATTGGAAATGTCTCTCCTTGGAGTTGCCAGATGAAACTTGGTTGCAGGATGATGTGTAAAACAAACAAGCTAAATGATTTTGGTCCTGTGGTTATTGTTGGGCTGATAGCTGGATTCCCCCTGCTGCTGGCACAGCCCACAGCGAGCCGGCGTGCCAGCACCCAGGCAGGGGAGGGAGGAGATCAGAGATGAGATAGATTTATTTTCCTGAAGTTGTCTGTGGTCACTGAGCAAAAACCAGCCTGTGTCAAACACCTGCTTGAAATACATGCTAAAGAATCATAAAGAAATGGGTCTGCTCTGAACTTCTTTCCTGGAGCGAGCAGGGTTTCAGTACTTCCCGGGAGTTGGAGGCATTCCCAAGGTCTGGACTCTGTTCGGGTTTAATATGGCCTTATTCTGTGGTGTTTCGATGGGCACCCATTTGAGCAAGGCAGAGCAGGATCCAAGACTCGTTTGCTTTTTGGACTAAACTGTATTTTGCATTTAGAATGCCTTTATGAGAGGAGGCAGCATTAGATTCCTTACTGGCAGATAGGAACGCTTTATCTGAGAAATGTCAACAGCCATTTAACTCCAGCCAGGTGTTTCCAGCCAGCTCACTTCTGCCAACGCTAGTGCCCGCTCTTTTCCATGTCACTAATTCTATCAGAGATGTAGATTTTGCAGTTGCATTCACTTGAAGTGATTCAGTGGTTTTGTAGTTCAAAGACCATCAGATGCTGTGATGAGAATGAAGCACAGGGCAATGCCTTTCCTTTGTTCCCCTGTTCCACAAAACTTGCTCAGGTTAAAAAAAAAAAAAAGAAAAAAAAAAAGCCACCAAAATAGCAGACTTCTGCCACATCAAAGCCAGAATATTCTTTGTTTAAATAGAAATAAACTTTTGTCTTGTGCAAATGAAGCATTATACATTTTTTGTATTTGTAAATCTGTGGGGAAGCATTAAACAGTCATCTCTGTTAGGAAGGAGTAAGTCAGTGATAGAGGGAAGGGGCTCGCCTTCCTCATGTTTCATTGTAATGTTTGTTGTATATATTTGCACATTAAACTGTGTATCTTTTTTTCTAATAAATTAATATAAAATGTAACTGTGATCTTTAATTATTTTGATAAGTGAAGGTGCTCACGGGGAAAGCCACATTTTTCACTTAATGCTTTTTCTAATTTTTTTAATCTCTTATTAGGCTGTAACTTGATCATATCAATTATTTGGATGCAAATACAAACAAATTTGCAGCCCAATTTCCTACGTCTGTGTAGCAGGAAGATTATTTGCAGGTGACTTGAGAAACAAAGAGTGAGGAAGTTGTGACCTGGGCTGGCGTTTGCATCCTCTTGCCGCTGCCAACGGGCAGGAAGGGGCCGCGCTGACTGACCGACGATGTCGACCACAAGCACAGATTTGTTCAGCACATGCTCTGGGCTTGGATACAGAGAGTAGTTGTTATTTAACCTGATCCTTTAATTGCTCTGTGCTGAGGAGCGTAGTTGCTGTTAATGTAATTTCCATGTGCAGTGAGCTGGGG
Source organism: Antrostomus carolinensis (assembly GCF_000700745.2). Taxonomy (NCBI): domain Eukaryota; kingdom Metazoa; phylum Chordata; class Aves; order Caprimulgiformes; family Caprimulgidae; genus Antrostomus; species Antrostomus carolinensis. The sequence goes on from NW_010315841.1 coordinate 25,598, forward strand.
ACGTGGGATCCTTTCAACATGCACATCTCAGGATTTGGAGGGTAAAGCGAGGCCAGCCACGGGAGCAGAGCTGAGCAAGCCTAGCTGCTAACAGACACAGCAGTTTGGGAAACAGTTTATTTATTGCTTCAGGCAAGTGTCACTTTTGGATCTGTGTGCTTTGTAATCCAGGCTGGATACCCAGTGCGGGGAATCCAGGGACTTGTGTTTGGAGAGCCACTGATGGAAGCTTGGCTGCACGACCCAAGAAGCACAGACACGTGTAATTTAGATAAGCTACGTCTGAGGGCTCGGTACAAGGGAACTGCCTGACATTTTGTGGTCAATCATATAGGGAGGGCAGGTCGAATAAATAAAAGGTCAGATAAAGTCTGATGCTGGTTCACAGGCTGCTTCCATGTCCTCTCTCCAGCAGAGATGGGAACGGCCCTTTCGGCAGGGAGCCCTCCTCAGAGAAGTGACCTCCCTCTCCTGCACCCACTCCCAGACCCTCAGAGGGAAGCAAGCCGTGCTGAAGCCACCACCGCCCTTGCTGCAGTGGCCCAGCTTGTCCCCTCCGCGGGGTACATCCCAGAGCAGCAGAGGAGGTTGTCACGGAGGGTCCCCACACCCAGAGCATCCCCACAGCCACAGCCCGGCCCATGGGAGCCAACACCCTCTGAGCTTGTGATCGAGAAACCAGGCTCTGTGAGTAAATGGTGCTGAAACAAAGTGGTACGAGGCTGCACAAAATTCAGGAAGCTCTCAGACCTCTCATACAAAGTCCTTTGGTGATTGGATGATAATAATAAGGGGAAAAAACTGACAGCAGAAAGCATGCCTGTGTAAGCACTTGGTCGGGGTTAGCCCCTCTAGTCACATCTGCAGCTTCAAACCATGTGAAACGCTTCCCTGAAGCAAAACGTCACAGAACAGCCAGCCAGTTGCCAAACAGAAGTCATCTTCATGAGGTGTGAAACACAAACCCCTCCAAAAGGCAGGAATTCCCTGCCACCCTGGTGCTTTTTGCTGCTTTAACTATTTTGGTTAAGAGTGCAATTGCTTTGGTCTTTTTTTAGTCTGAGATGCTCAACAGAGCTCCTGGTTTTCAGCTGGGACAGAGCTCATGTTCCTCATCGTAGCCAGAACAGTGCTGTGTTTTGGTTTCAGTGTGGGATGTGCTATGAGAAGACCCTTGATAACATACTGATGTTTTCAATTGTCACTGGAAGATCAAGGACTTTCCAATTTCCCTGTGTTTTGCCAGTCTGCAGGTGTAAAGGACTTGGGGGGAGGAACAGTGAAATTAGCAAACCGAAAATTACATTTGCATATGCCAATGGGATATTCCATGTCATATAACATCATGTCCAGTATATTAATGAGGGGCTCTCGGGCTCTCTCTCTCTCTCTCTCTTAGGCTCTCGCTCTTCCAGGATTGCAGTTTTGGTTCAGGATTGTCGCTCCTCCAGGATTGTTATCCAGGAACAGGCCAGGCTTGGTCATCAGGTGGTGAGCAATTGTACTGGGTATCACTCATTTGTATATTTTATTATTACTGTTATAACCATTATTATTGTCATTATTATTTGAAGTTTTATTTTATTTCAATTATTACATTGTTCTTATTTCAACCTACAAGTCTGCTGCCCCTTACCCCTCCAATCCTCTCCCCTGTTCCCTGGGGGAGCAGTGAGCGAGCAGCTGCTTGGTGTTTGGCTGGCAGATGGGTTAAACTGCCACAACAGAGCACTGCCTTAAAAATGGGTATTCTTGTGTCACCCTGTCCATGCTGGGGACTGTGTCAACTCAAGGACACAAGTTGTGGACCACAGGGCTGATAGCTCATTTCTCTCCAGTAGATCTTTGGTGAAGGGACCTGTAATTGACTTCTGATTTTTCATGTGTGCTTTGAGGGACAGTGACTCCCCTGGGGCTGGTGGCAGCAGCAGAGACAACACCTGGGTCTGTGAAGTCTTAGTCCTGCCCCTTTGCCAGCAACTGCTGCAGGCTGCACGCTGTGTTTTGACAGGTTCTAAGATCTGCATTTCCCCATCAAACAGCGTCTAAAGCTCCTCTTCCCGTTGTTGAGAGCAGAGAGCGCAGAGGGACGTCCCTCTCCTGGTCATACATATTTATAGGAGCGCGCTGGGTGCCAGCAGCACCACATCCAGCACTTCAGCACAAAGATGGGTCTGGCCGAGGCTCAGTCCCTTCCCACCTGGGGAGCTGACCCGGGCCCTGTTGTAATGCAGGAGCAAGCAGGGAGTGACCCAGCCTTTCATTCACTGTCCTGTTTTGTTCTCCTTTGATATTTGATTTTCCTTTCACATCCGATTTTAGCATAAGCTCATTGTTACACAGCCCAACAGCCCTGCGATGACAGCTCAGGGATCTCAGCCTTGGCATTCATCACTGTGAAAGAGCCTGAAGAGCCCTTGCTCTGCTGGGGGGCTCTCACCGAGGGCTTTAGAGCTCAGTGCAATTTGGGTGGGGGGTTCCTTGCATGTGTTTGTGGTGGTTGTTGTTGCCATTTGGTTTGCTTCTTCATTCAAAAACGGACAGTGCTTTGTCAGGGAGCTCAGCTACTTGGAAGTGCCTCTGACTTCACCACTATCTAGAGACACTTGGTTTTGCTACTGCTGCTTTTATTTCTTAGCCTCCTTCCACATGTGAACAGAGCAGCACACAGCAATCAGGGAGACCTACTCTATTTTTCCTCACAAGGCAAAACCCCACAGGTCCCTGGTATGGAGGTGGCAGTTCTGCCACCCACCCCAGGAGGACACCACTCTGCAAGCGCCTCAGCTCTCTCTGGGAAGGCACAGAGCATTTTGTAGAGTTACAGGATGAGGGAAAAGGCAAAACATCAAATGAAGGCAGCACTGGCAGGTGTCCGCCAGCACGGGAGGAGATGCCAGAAGGCAATCACAGCTTTTGCCTTTAGGTTTCCAGATCAAAGTTCAGGTCAAGCTTTCAGTGTGACCTTTTGTACAGCCCGAGAGAGACAATTCCGCTACAGCGAGAGATGGAGGATTGAGCAATAAAGGGATTCATAAAATCTCTGAGGTCTCGGTAACTCTCTGGTCTCTCTGTTTTGTATTAACGTAGCTTTTGGGACGCGACCAGGCTTGCCAGGCAAAGGCAGCCAAGGTTTCAAACAGGAGTCCTGGTGGGGTCTGGGTGCCTCCACCACTGGGGCAGCCAGTGAGATCCCTTCCAACAGCCGGGCTCTCAGAAATGCTGAGCTGTCCCCCCTTCAAAACTGAAGTACCTTTGGACGTGCCCGACCAGGGGCTACATTATGCCACCACTGTGTCCTGGTGTGGGCAGCCCCGGGGAGGGCTGCAGGGACAGACCGACCCTCTCCCACCTTCTGCTGCTCCTGCTCCTCCTGCCAAGTGGCCAGGCGTCCCACCAAACCCCCAGGGCTGTGCCCAGGCCCCTTGGGACCCCAAAACTCCCAACTGGCAGAGGCTGAGAGGTTTGCCCTCGGCCACGGGAGCAGGCAGCCCTCCATCGTTCACATTTTAGGGTGTGTTCTTTCAGACTATGAACTATTTCTTCTGAAGCACTGAGCAAGCTCAGTACTGATGCTGGCAAATGAAGCTCCCCAAAAAGGGTAAGGGCTTCCCAGCAGAAAATGTCTCTGGCCTTTGGTGTATATTTGATCCAAAATCCTGAGGCAGTCAGCAGGGTAGTAGGCAGGCTGTTTACAGTTCAAAAATAAGAGATGTTGTTTTTAAAGTTTAGGGGGTTTTTAATAAAAAAATGGAAGAGTCATCATTTCTTTGGTTTTACTTCCTCCACAGTTAGTCAGAAATCATCAGGAAATGCCACCGAAGGAAATCCGTCCTGTTCTGCCTGCTCAGCACGAGGAATGTGCACACGCAGAGAAGGATGAGGAGAGGGGGCTCTGGCTCTTCCCCGGCACAGCTGAGTGCAGCAGAGGTGGCTCCAGAGCAAACCTGCATGGCATGTAGAGTAAAAATGACAGGGAGACAAAACAAAGATGCATTTCCACAATCAGCACTTTTGCATAAAATGAAAATTTGGAATAACTCCAGAAATGTCAGTAATTTTTTTCCCATGTTTATATAAAGCACAAAAGCATCTTTTACCATCCATACACCTGCAGAGTTTGCTGTTCTCTAAACAGCTCTGGCTGTTCAATGATGCACAAGGCTCATCCCAGAGCTTTATTTCTGTTGCAGACTTGCCCGTTTCCCTGCACTCCTGTCCTGGTTTTGCTAGGATAGAGTTAATTTTCTTTTTAGTAATTAGAAGAGTAGTATTTTACTTTCAGTGTTTCAGTTCAGACTTATCATGAGAAGAACACTGATAAAGTACCAATGTTTTTAGTTACTGCTGCAGCTCAAGGCCACAGTGTTTGCTTCACAGTTGCATTAGGACTGGGAGGGGGGAAGCGCAGTGAGGAGCAAAACCCAAAACTGGCATCTGGTTGTGCCAATGAAATATTCCATATCATATCACGTCATGTCAGTATATTAACCAGGGATGACCGGAAGACGGGACGCATTCTCTCGGGGATCGCTCGGGATCACTCTTCCGGGGTTTCGGTTCGGGACCGTCTCGGCTGCGGGATCGTTAGCTGGCACAGGCTGGGAATTGGTCAGTGGGCGGTGAGCACTGTGTATCACTCATTTGTATAGTCTGTTATCACTGTTGTTATCATTATCATTTTCTTTTAATTAGTAAATAGTTTTTATCTCAACCCGTGAGTCCTTGCCCTTCTTTCCAAATTCTCTCCCCTACTCCCTGGGTGAGGGGGGGGGAGGGTGATAGAGCAGGCTGTGTTTGGCTGCAAGCTGCAAGCAAAAGGGTGAATCCACCCAAACCACCACAACTCCTCTCAGCAGTGCCCACACCATTACACATCCCTCCACAACCTGCAGCTGGACTGGCTCAAAAAGCGCTGGAACATTGTTATTTACCTCCAGCCTCTCTGGATCAAGTTGGGAGAAAGGGATGTTTTGGTGTCATTTCAGCAGGTACAGCAGCCTGCACACTTGTGCCTGCAAAAACAGAGACATCTAAGTGAAAGCACCATTTTTTTCCATTGGCAGCATAATGTTAATCCTCCTAATGAGCTCTTGCTAATTCTGCTGATTGCAGTTGTTCCTTGAAAAAGTAGAGGGAGGAGCGTGCAGAGTGGCTGGGCTGTATCACCAGGAGGTGAGAAACAAAGACGTGCAGGAGTTTGGAGCAAAGAGAAGAGCAGCTGCGTCCATGAGGTTTGTTTCAATCCTGGAGATGAGACACAGCATGGAAAAGGTTAAGTAGGTGAACAACCCTAAATGCAGTGTTAGAGGCTGGTACAAAGTCTACATCTTTTCTAGAAACAGATGTTCTGGTTCGGAACGGGACAGCTGTATTGCTGTATTCTGCAGCACTGAGTGAAGTGTGGCAGGTAAGGCAGTGACGCAGCGTTCGTTCCCTCTGTGCATCACTCCTCAGCTCTCAGGCTGAAGAGTCAAGGTCAGGTTGGACAGGGCTGTAAGCAGCTTGGTCTGGTTGAAGATGTCCTTGCTCACTGCAGGAGGGTTAGACTAGATGACCTTTAAAGGTCCCTTCCAACCCAAACCATTCTATGATTCTGTCAACTCCCCATGGCCTCTTTAGCATCCCTGGGAGCAGAGCCTGACCCTGCCTGCAGGTCCCCAAGCTGCTGCAAGACAAATAAGGAAAATAACCTTTCCAGGCAGAAAAGCAGGTGTGTCCCAGCCCTGCAGGTGCCGTGTCCAAAGGGGCTACAAGCAGAAAGAGAAAGCAGCTCTGAATCGTGTCTTCTCTTTATTGGGGTTATTTTTCCTATGGGTGCCTTTGATCCCACGTCCTGGGGAAGCGGCAGGTTCAAGTTGCTCCGTGGCTTAAGGAAAGCCCCAAGGTCCTTCTGCCCAGGAGAGGCTTGGCAGGTCCAGCCATGTGCCTGGCCATGGGGACAGCTCTGTGTGCCCACCGGCTCTTGGTGCAGGGGCACTGGCTTTGTTTGACAAATACATAAGCTGTCACTTTAGCTCAAAAACCCTGAGCAAGCTCCTTTTGCTGCGTGGATCGAGAGGAAAAAAAAACCCAGCTGCGTGTACCTTCTCCTTTCCTGAGCACCCAGGGCAGAGTCTCAGCCTTGTACCTGGAGGAGGGAATCCTGCAGCCTCACAGGAGGCAGAAAAAATCACACTGAGCTGGAAGTTTTGCCTATAAATCCTGAATCTTGGCAGCAGTGGGGGTGTGCTTTCTCAATATCCCCCACGCCATTCTGAACAGTCAGAAAAGACTTAAAAATTGGATTTCCCTGTTAACTCTGGTACTTGCACCACAGCCAAGCAGAGTCCTCTGCCCAGAAAACGTTGACGCAAAGGCTGCAGAGCCGTGGTCGGTGTGAGAGGGGATCAGTAACTCCAACCCAGGATTGAGCAACCTGTTTGTCAAACCGCGATCTGGCCGCTTCCCGGGGCGGTGCTCGCTTCCCTCCGCACCAGCAGTACAAAGGGCCAAGGTCAGGGCAGGCGGGGAGAAACCCAGAGGGAAAAGCTGCTGGGCACAGGGGAGATGGTGCTGGGCGAAAGCAGGCCCTGCCCTGCTGTGCCCCATGCCTGGCTGCTGCTTCCACAGGGAAATTACAGCCCAGGAGCCTCCAGCATGTTCAAGCACATTTCTGTGGGAGGTTGGCAGAAGGTTTAGGGTGTGCATGTGGTGTCCAAAGCCGTCTGTAGCTGAGTGGATGAGAGCTCAGGGGAGTACAACTTCCACATCCCAAAACCATTACCTTTTATTTTGTCTTGGAAAACACAGAGCTGTCCTTCAAAAGGTCTTGGCCCTCTCCTTATCTGCTGTTCGCATCATGCATGGCCCCGCAGCCATCACCCCAAAGAGGAACAGGGCAAGAGGAAAGCTACTTTGGTGAAAGGAGGTACTTGGTGTTAGCGAACAGCCTCTATAAAGATTTCCAGTTGTCATGGGATCTACTTTGTGTTGTGTTTGTTTGCGGTTTTTTTTAATAACCAGGCTCAGAAAATATCACAAGGCAAAACCAAAGGGGCAAGATCTGGGGGACCACAGGTAACCTTGAAACACGTCTCTGCTGCTGTCAAGGTGGAGAGGAGGAACCACCGCTGCTGCCTCCTTAAAGGCTGATCTTCCATCTCGACTTGTGGAACCTTGCAGGGGCAAGTGCCCGATCTCTAGCTATTGTTTGGAGTCATTTTCATGGAAGTCTCCAAATAAATGTTACACCTTGGTGCTAAACAGGGCATTTTTTAGAAAAGTAAACAAAATGCTGTTGCCACAGACCTTGTTTTGTCAAGGATGGAACTGAAAGTGGATGTAGTTCAGCTGTATTCCTCTCGCTCGCTTTTTGCTCGCTTTTGCACATACCCATTGCAGAGGGAAACGAGCCCAGGAGCAACTCAGGCAGCTTTGTGCAAAGCAGAGGGGAAATCGGGACTTGGACGCTCAAGTAAAAGCAATTCACCTGGATTTCTTTTCACAAAAGGGCATTTTTCATCAACTCATTGGTAATGAAATCAGTCCAAGTGCTATTTTGGCTGATGCTAATTGACTGAAGAAGTCACTGCCCACAGTTGCCTGTTCACAGCCCCTGCAGTGACCACTGCCAAGGTCCACGAGTTCTGGGCTCACTTCTGCCAACACCAAATAACCCAATTTTTTGATTTACCAAAGTAATCCGGGATTATGCCTTCTCCACATGCTTGTTCTTCACTTCACAACCCATCTGAAAAAGACTTCCAAGCCCAAGGGGTTGCCAATGCAGTAGTGTGCACTGGAATTAAAAACCAAACACACCTACATCTGTATAAAAACGATACACATCTGTACAGTGTGTGTATATAGCCTGAGAACATATATATGTGCATGTTCTTGAGAAGCACAAGACTTCTGTCTCCCATGCTGGGACTCAGAGGTGTGCAGGGGCCAGCCTGGAGCCATGCTGTGCCTGCAAGGAGACCAGAGTTTCACTTTTGGGGAAAGGGAGAGGAAGATGCTTGTTTTCCCTGTCACCTCCTCCCGTGCAGAGCTGCCCTGTGGCAGTCGTGACCGTCACCGGCAGCGTTTGCCGTGACACGGATGCTGCAAAACACACCCAGCTGTGGTGACTTCTGTTTTCAGCCACACAGAGGGGAACAGAAAACAACTTGCTATTTTGATATTTTTATTTTATTGCTCTTGGAAATGTGCTCCCTCACACTCTCAATATCTTGCAGGTCTGAGCCTACGTTGTGGCTCCTGGCGTTGGGGTTTAACAGCCCGTTCGGACAAAGCTGGCAGCGCAGCCTCCTGCTTCCAGCCGTGTGACTACAGCCCTGCCACGATCCCGGCGCTGCAGATGGGTCCCCAAGGGCAGAACTGGCCCTGCTGTCTGCACACCCTTCATGCAGAGCCTCATCTCTGTCTTCTTCGGACGATTACGCTGAGCTCTGGGTTGCAGAAGTTGGCAGTTGTGCCACCTGTAACGATTTTGCTTCTGTTCCCTAATCAGGTCAGTAGGTGACAGTGGCCAAACTTCACTCCTGCCATCTCACGTGTTGCCTGTGGGATTTAGTGCAATATTAGTCGTTGGTTTTGGTTTGCCAGAAGTGGGTACCAACACCATGGTTGCAACTGCACTGGGATGGGAGTGGTGGCACCGACCTGCAGCTCCTCACCACAAGCAGCTCAGGTGCTGCCGTCTGAGCATCCAGGCACAGAGCAGGACAGAGCTGGGAGCACTGGGTGAGCTGGGACACACATCAGCCTTGGTACAAGTATCTCCCCTCCAGTGCCCTGGGCTCCTCGTCCCGGGGAGATAAGGCAGGCAGCGGTATCTGGCTGTGCCCAGGCACAGGGCTGCCCCGCGCCTGTGGCCACGAGCCATGGGGTGGGAACCTGCCAACACCCAGTGGCTCTGAGGTGGAGGGGCTCTGAGCCGCGCAGCCGTGGGTCCTGGGACTCTGCTTCTCATTGCTATTAGTTTTGTATGCAAGAGGCTTTGCAGTCCCTATTCTTCTTCCACTTTTTACCTTCTGAAGCAGGCAGACTGTCCACGTCAGTGCAGCCATTTCCACCCTGTGGCACGTGGACTCCTGTGGCCGTTGGATGGTTCCCCAGACACCCCGGGCAGGGTGGTGATCCCGGGTGCCAGGCACAGCGATACCCATCGCCCTGGGAACACAGCGCCCGTCCCAGCTGATCCTGGGCTGAGGTTGGTCTGTTGCCCCCCGCTCCCGACCTGTGACCCGGCCCTGCCGCGAAGGACGGTTCGACCCACGGTGCCCGCGATAAGCACCCACCCCCAGCTGCCGGGCAGCCTCTGCAGCCCCACGGCCTTCTCAGCCGCACCGGAGGAGAAAGCCCTGCTGTTTCCTTCGGGAGCTCAGGAGCTGCAATTCAATTCAACCCTGCTCTGGCTGGGCCTTCGCGGGCTGCTCTCAGGTGGGGTTTTGCTGCTCCTCCCACATGGGGACACTGTGGCTTTCCCAGGGGTGAAAGGTAAAGTAAGGCTGTGCCTGCTGAGAGTGAGCTCATGCTGTTAACATCACCGTGTTCCACACTGGAAATGTGTGTAAAAATCAGCCCCGGGGTTTTGGCAGCCAGAGCACCCTTGAGCTGGCTGTGTAGGGAGCACGGGACACTGCCCCACGCCCAGCATGCCCCTGCCCTAAAATGTCACCGTCTGGCAGGAAAGAACAGACGTGATGGAAGCAGCGTTGCCCTGCAACCTCTTCAAAACACCTTACAGAGGAGTAAACAGCTCCTCTGTCCCCTGAGCCCGCCCTGAAGCCTTGCCATCGTCAGCTCTCTAATTAATTTGTTGTTGCTCTCCTTGGCTTTTCTCCAGTGCAATCAGACACAGGACCCGGCTTCCTGAGCCCAGGCCCATCTGACGCCGCTATCGCCAGGGCTGACGCTGGTCTGCACGGCCACACACCCCGGGCAGCCACTGCTCCCTCCTCATAACAGGGACCCCCAAAAAACCCAGAGGGGTTTGTGCAGGTTGTTTGCCATTCTTTTTTCTCCCAAGCAATGGAGCAGATCGCCAAACATCACTGCCATAGCGATGCTCCTTAGTGAAACCACCTGCTTTACTGATCACACTTTGTACACCCGTTCTGACCCCTGGGATGATGACGGCTTCTGTAAAAAGATGACAAGAGCCCAGAAAGGAACGTGGCACTGTCTGCTTGGCCGACTTTCTAAAAACACCGTGCGCATCTCTGTCATCCACTTGGTAGGTTTGGCAGCTCCCAGCCGGGCTGGTGGAATCGGATTTTCACCTTGTTTTCCTGAAAGGTCCCACTCTGTCTGTCCCCTCTGCCACAATTCTTTAACCCACTGCCTACCTCACTCCCAATGTTATTGAGGAGTGAATGTCTGGAAACCATTAAGGTCTTGGAAATGTTGTGAGAACAGGTAATCAGGCTGAGAAAAGAGAGACGAGCAAGAGAATGAATTAAACCCTGGGAAAAACCTTAATGGGAGTCCGTGCCTTATTAGGCGCCAGAAAATCCACTCCTTAGTTAAGGTTTCTCTCTCATGTGGATTTGCTGGTGTTTAATGACGTGTGAACTCCCATTAAAGCTTTTCCTGTGGTTAGGACATTTGTGATGTGTGGCTTCTCTGATGTCTTATAAGCAGCAGAGTTGTGCTGCAGCTTTGGAGAACTCAAGTCTGTCAGTCCCAGACACAAACCCACAGAAAGTTAGTTACTAGTTTATTTATTAGTTCTGTGGCACATGGGGCTGCTTGTCAGGTCCAGAATTTTCCCATAAAAACAGACAAAAGGACAAGAAGGAAAGGCAGGAGCAGAAGCCATCCCATCCCATCCCATCCATCCCACAGCACCCACTGCGGCACCAGCTCAGGCTCCTTCCCATGCCATGACCAGCCCCTCGTCTATCTCTAGATGTTCTAAGGTACCTCCATGAGCACCCGGGTTTTGGTTAAACTCTTAGGGTTGCCAGTATCTTGACTGGGTTCATTTTAGCTTGTATAAAATAATGTCTTGCATAAAAAAAATCCATCTCCTGGATGATTTTGAATCCCCTGCGTTTCAATGGCATTGACTTGGTGCTTGTTCCATCAGCAACAACAGGTAATTCAAATAAGCAGTTCAGTTTCAAAACACTTGTAACTCTCTACTGTTGGCATCTACTTCCATTTCTCCCTTTCAGGATCAGCTTTTCTGAGGTTGGTGAGCACCTAGCAACACAGCAAGGTGCCTCGAGGGCATTTCACAAGTTCCTCAGCTCGTTTGTCCTTGTCTTTTTATTTTTATGTTTAAAGTCTAGATAAAAGGTATGTGCTGGTTTGCCCTTATCTTCTGTTTCGCTGGTACACTCAAGGAATTTATGTTTTGAGATGGAAGATTTTCCTTTATAGACTTGTACGGCTTTGTCTATACTAATTCATGCTGAGCCAAATGTCTCACGTTTATCGTCACTTTTTATTCCCATTCATTTATTTGGTATGAAACTAAGGCCCACTGGGCTGTAATTTCCAGGATTGCTTTAAGCCGATTTTAATACATGATTGTTTTTTACTGGCAATGTGATATGTTTTTGGAGGCTGTGCTGCCAGCTCCTTCCACCACTGCCATGGTGCAGCCCCGCAGCCCAGCCAGCACCCTCCCCAAATTCCCAAACCCAGGTACGCTCCTCTTCCTTGGCAGGGATGGAAACATTGCAGATCCTGTTCGGTCCACAATTTGTATAATTACGTTATTAGGTTGATGATTTTAGCTTTCTTGTTTCTCCGGGGTTATTGAGTCTGGGGTTAAAATTATCAGCGTTAAGGTGGGGAACAGCTCTCCTGGTCCTAAGAGTTCTCCAAGCTTCAAATTTTACCTTTAAGCCTAGCCAGAAGGAGAGACATACCCAAATGCTGATATCACTGGCCAAAATAAAAATCCTCCTTCTATGGATTGCTATAAAGCACAGGCTGCGTTTCTGCCCCTTTCCCTCCTGCTCTGAGGGGCAACGCGATTGCTCTGCTCTGAAAATCAGACCTTTTCCTAGAATCGTAGAATCACAGACTGGTTTGTGTTGGAAGGGACCTTAAAGCTCATCCAGTTCCAACCCCCCTGCCAGCAGCAGGGACACCTTCCACTAGACCAGGTTGCTCAAAGCCCCATCCAGCCTGGCCTTGAACACTTCCAGGGAGGGGTCAACCACAGCTTCTCTGGGCAACCTGGGCCAGTGTCTCACCACCCTCACAGGAAAGAATTATTCCTAATGTCTCATCTCATCTACTCTTGTCCAGTTTAAAGCCATTGCCCTTGTTCTATCACTCCCTGCCCTTGTCCAAAGTCCCTCCCATAAAGTAACGGACCAAACTGGAAGAGGTGAAAGTTATTCTATTCTACCAATTACATGATATTGTAGTATTTATTTTGTTTTCTCTTTTTTAAAAATACTGAATTGTAATATCAAGCACAGAAGTCAAAGAAAAGGGACTTTAATAAACCTCTGTTAAACGTTCCTCAGTAAGAATCAGAACAGCTTCTTCACCAAACAGAATCGCTTTTACAGGGAAGTACTTCAGAAATAATACAGCAATATTCTCAAATACATCGTTATTGACAGCAATACACCTTCAGGGAATGCAATTGGGTTGTAATGAGGTGGAGCTTGGTCTCTTCTCCCAAGTAACCAGTGATAGGAGGAGAGGAAATGGCCTCAAGTTGCACCAGGGGAGGTTCAGGTTGTATATTAGGAAAAATGTCTTCTCTGAAAGAGTGGTCAGACATTGGAACAGGCTGCCCAGGGATGAAGTGGAGTCACCATTCCTGGAGGTGTTCAAGAAACGTGTAGATGTAGCACTCAGGGATATGGTTTAGTGAGCATGGTGGTGATGAGTTGATGGTTGGACTGGATGACCTTAGAGGTCTTTTCCAACCTTAATGAATCTGTGTGTCTGTGATGATTCTGCGGCAGGAACGCCAGCCAGTGGCTCGCAGTGGCAGCTGCAGGGCTCCTGCCTTTCCACCTCCCAGCACTTTTGCAATGGTGACATAACTCCAGATTGCCTTTTTTCCTTCCCCTTCTTTCTTTTCCTCTTTCTTTTCTCCCTTCTCTATACAAAGTCAGCAATTTCAAAGTTCAAACTTCACCAGCAGTTTGAGAGGCAGAAGTTGGGGATGGTTGAGAGGCAGAGAGCTGCCCCCAGCCATTGCTCCTCAACAGGGGCTGGATGGCAGGAAGGGGCAGAGGAAGCATGACTTACCCTCATGTGACAGGAGATGAGACAACTGTGTGGCTTTTACCACTCACACACTGTTGAGCACAAATTTCACGTCTGCAGGGCATTTGGAAAAGGGGTTCAAGGGCCCCAGGGGTTGTGTCCGATTTTGTGGGCTCCAAAACCAGCCCTGAAGCAAACCTGACTGTAACTCGGGGTCTCTTGATGGTTCTGGAGGAAAGAGCTTTATCTTGGATGGACACAGGACTAGTCTAGCAGGGCCTGGCACGGCAGCCTGTGCAGAGCTGAACCTCTCCCAGAGCCGGGGCTGTGCCGGGCACCAGAGCGGGACAGGGCAGCACCGTTACTGTTCTCCAAACTCCTCTCGGCAGCACTTCTCCAGCTATGTGGTGTCTTCTGGTGCCAAGCCTTTCCATGGAGGCACAGCTTCACTTTCTGAGCATTGGCCTGATTTCTAGAAGCAGAAATCCCCCTTCCTTTATTCCAGAAACCATACCAGGTATTAGACCACATGGAGAAAATGTAGCAAGACAGTGCAGATAAAGTTCATTAAATATTTTAACTACAGCCCTTTTTATTTCTTACTTGTTCCTTATGATGCATAATATCAGTCATAAAACTTCTCAGAAAAACAAAAGGTCCATTTGTTGTGTGAAGCATAATACATGGGCAAGCAGGTGGAGGTACAATTTTTTCTAAGAGTAAATTTCCTCCAACCAATTCCTCTCTTGCCATTTTCAGGCCAGATTTGTTTGCCACATTTCCGGAATGTCACTGATGTCAATGAAACATAAAGATAAGTGGATCCATTCCAGATTCACACAGAAGTAATCACGTAAAAAAAAGGATCTTTTCTGGTTTTCTCTCACAGCAGACTTTTCTCTTTCCCCCATCTCTTTCGTGACTCCTCTCTGTACGTCACTTCTGTCCTTCCACACACGAAGTGAGACACAGACTGCACTCCTCAGCACTCATCTTCCTTTGCATCTTCACTTTTTTTCCTTCTTTCATTACTTTCACACTACATTTTTCTTATTAAATTATTCTTTTAAAGAGATGCTTATTCAGGCCTGTCTCTCCCTGGAATTCTCTCTGATCCTGCACCAAAAACCCAACTCAGACATAACGCTGAGTCTGAGTTTCAGCTCCGCAATCTCCAACGACAGACTCAGGAGCTGATCTTTTCATATTTTGCACTTCTGTCAGGTTTGGGTGAATTCAGCCGTAGATAGTCCCAGTTCTGGAGCTATACTTCTGATCCACGTTTTACAACTCAGACAGGGGGAAACAGAGATCTTTAAAAGAGACTGGCAGAAAAGGGTACCCATAAATCCAAGTTGGAAAACAGGGTGTGGTAGGGGTTTTTTTTCCCTCATTTCTCTGCTGAAGTAAGGATTAGCATTGAAACTCATTCTGGTTTTAGGCTTTTTAGATGATGCTCATGTCTGATTCTCTCACAAAAACCTTCACAACCACATCTGACAGCAGTAAAGATCCCCAAGACACTCTGCTTTGGCAAAACTCATGGAAAACAGGGAACCAAGCAGAAAGACTCTCAGCGAGAAAGGCTGGGGCAGGGGTTCACCTCTTGTCGGGGATTGGAGCACTGGGGCAAGAAATCAGTCTCGAGCCCCAGGAAACCTGGCTCTGCCGCCGCTGCTGCTCACAGAGCTGCGTTTCCTTCCCTTGCAGGCAGCCATGGAAGCGAGGTGTTTCTCTGACACGTCAGTGTCCTAAACTGTGAGAGAAGCAGCTTCGCTTACAGCTCACCCTTCTGTGGAGTCTGCTGTCCACCAGGAAAAAAGCTAACAGCAACAGTTTAATTCTCTCAGGTTTAAACTGGGATTGAACAAGTCTGATTAAATTTAGAGTTTTGTCATTTTTAGGTAACAATCACACTATTTACACACACACACACAAAAAAAAAAAAAAAATAGTAGTGATTTTTACCTTACCTCTATCCAGCAAAACAGCAGCCACCTGTAAGGTAGGTTCTGCAATGTTTTGGATTCGGTGCTGTTGAGCAGATGGTCTTTATTGACAAACCTGCTGCTAAACTGTTTGCATTCCTGGGGCTGTAGGTGCAGCCAGCCCAAAGCACATTCACTACTCATTACTAAAATACTCATTTCCCTGGAAAACCCATCTATGTCATCCAGTCGTGTCAGAAGCCCAGAAACATCCCATTCCCTCCGCTGTCACCTCCCCAGCACTATTTACACATGGCCATGCCTGGAACGTGTTTCCTGTCTCCCTTTTGAAGCCCTCATCACCTGTCCTGTAGTAAACACAGGGCCACAAGACAAATGCAAGACGAGATGGAAATTGTACATGTAATTGCCAGTTTTTCATCCATACAAATACGAGCTAACGTCCATAGGCGCAGGAGAGTGGCTAAGAGCAAGACTTGCTAATGGCGCAGATTGTATGATGTCACCCGAACCGCACTGTGTAATATACTTTCACATGAAAGGGACGAAGAGAGAGACGCACAAAGAGTATGACAAAGAGGCCCTGCTGTGGTGTGAACCCACACCCTGCCAGCCCCCTCGTACGATGTGCTGTGGTTCTGGCTGCAGCCTGCCAGCAAAGCACAGGCAGTGACCAGCGGACAGGCTCCTGCAGAAAGAGGCGAAACCTCGGCTGGCTCTGCCGTGCTGCCGGGGCGAGGTGAGGGAGAGACCTCAGTCCTAAAACCATCGACACTTCCCCGTCTCCTCGGGACCAACGATGTGTTTGGCACTGGGGAGCTGAGGGAGAGGTGGGAAGGTACTGTTCCATCGCTCCCTAGGAGCTATTTACATACCTCTCAATTAAATTTCTGTGCAACAATTTGAGTAGCTAATTGTGCATCTTTCATGGTGTAATGGCACAACCCTCCATAAATATACCGTTAATTTAGGAGGATGAGTGCCCCGCGCCACTCCACCCCAGGGGGTGGTAGCTGCTACTTCTTTGTCCTTATCTGATTCAAAAGGTGTAGAATTTCACACAGACACACTCTCTTACTAAGAAAATAAAGTACTGCATGGCATCAAAAATGTAGATGTGTCTCTTCAGGTGGACAGATGATGGCCCAGATTGACTTGTCACCAATTTTGCCCTCACTATACTGACGGGAATTCCTTTTCCCTCACTAACAGATTGATAAGACATCAGGTTTCTCCATAGTCTCATATCTGCTTAGTCTTGAAAAATGTGAACAATACCAGATTGACAATGGGTATGAACACAGAGGTTGCCCAGAGACATTGGGGCATCTCCTTCCTTGGAGATCTCCGGTGCTGTTTTGAACAGGGACCTGAGCAACCCAATCCACCCCAGGCGAGCCCTGCTTTGAGGTCCAGCTGTACCTCCAGTGGTCCATCCCAAAATACATCTTCCGATGCTTCTGTGACCATGGAAAATGCACCTATGGTACATTTTATGATTTGGAAGATTTCCTTCAAGCATCCCACCCCAGCATAATTTGTTGTCTGGAATAGGAATTACACAGGCACTCTAATTAATGAATTAAACCAAAGGAAGGCACATCTGTAGAGCGCTCCACTGAGATGGCCTGAACGCTAATAAAAAACCGACTCGCATTTCCTACCAGTTGTCTTTCGGGCTTCACAGACTGTGCTCGGTGTGTTGCATTAGCCAGGGCAGATGTCCGTGCTGAAGGCCATGGTCTGCAGCCATCCAGTTTGCACACAGGACGGCTTGAACCTGGAGCAAGTCAATGCGCTGACTGAGGAGGGACATTCGAACTCATTTTTGGGCCTGCCATTGTGTAAAGGAAGAGCCATAGCAATGGGAAACACCCAACTCAGGCACTTTTATGCAGAATTTCGGTTTTCTGAAACAGAATAAAAGAAGAAAGTCCCTGCTGGGGGTGGAGGTAGCGCAGAATAGCTGCTGTGCTTCAGTTCACACCCTCACGTATTGCAAAATAGCTTCCCTGTTTAGACAAGCCCTAAGAGATGTAGACATTTGTAATGCGTATTTAATCTTTCCATCTTTTTTTACTGTTTTGATGTTTCCTCAGGCTTTGAAGTTTCAAAATCTTTTTCTTTGCAGAAACTACAAGTCTTAAGGCAAAAATAAGGCAGCTCGAAGTTGCCTGCTGCCAGTCGGACTAAAGAGTTTATAACTTTTTACAGCACAAGCAATGCTCAATATTTTAATAGCAGTGACCATGTTTTAAGGCACTTATACCCTGAGGGTTATAGAAATTCTTCATTCACAACATCACCCACCCCGGATCACAGGACCACTAATATCAGCAAAAACTGGAACACTGGAAGGTCCAGACAAACTTAAGGAAAAACTTCACTGTGAGGGTGCCAGAGCCCTGGGACAGGCTGCCCAGAGAGGGTGTGGAGTTTCCATCTCTGGAGATGTTCACAACCCGACTGGACGCTTTCCTGTGCAACCTGCTTTGGCAGGGGGGTTGGACTGGATGATGTCCTGAGGTCCCTTCCAACCCCTACCATTCTGTGATTCTGTGATTTGTGCAGTGCCATCGTGCTTTTCAACCATGTTGAAAGATAGACAGCTCTGCTTGGGAGCCATCCCTGCTCACCTTTGTTGTTCTGTTTAAACCTGTGTTGGGTCTGGCTGGGAGGGAGTTAATTTTCCCCACAGCAGCCCCCACCATGCTGTGCTGTGTATTGGGAGTTCAGAAGGTGTTGATAACAGCCCATGGTCTGGCTACTGCTGAGCAGTGCTCCCCAGCATCAAGGTTGGCTCTCCAACATCCCCCCTTCACCCCTAAAGGCCAGCAGGCTGGAGGGGGGCAAGATCTTGCGCAGCCAGGAGAGCTGACCCCAACTGACCAAGGGGATATTCCAGACCATATGATGTCTGCTCAGCAAGAAAAGCTCAAAGAGGGGACATTAGTTATTGTGATGCTTGTCTTCCAGAGCAACCTCTATGCGTACTGAAGCCCTACTTCTTGGGAAGTGGATGGACATCATCTGCTGATGGGAAGTAGACAATAATTTTTTGTTTTCCTTTGCTTTCACCTGCAGCCTTTGCTTTTGCTTTATTAAACTGCCTTTATGTTGACCCATGAGATCTTTTCCATCTTATTTCCTTCCTCCATGTCCTGTTGAGGATTGATAGAGCTGCTTGGTGGGCACCTGGTGTCCAGCCAAGGTCAACACACCACAAAACCTGTTTTGTATTTTTTAGCCAAGTAATAAGCCGGTATGAAGACAGCCAGGCCAGGAGGAGCAAGGGAGTTGCAGAGCCTGCCATTTCTGGGCTGTTTGTTTAACCCTGCTTGCGTGGTGCCATGAACACGTCATTGATGGTGGTTTGAAACAGTTTGTTGATAATGGTCCAGCTGCAATGGGCCAGTGTCCGTATTGGAGAAACCACTGTCACACCTGGCAAAAGCCGTGCTCATGTTTGCTCTTTGGAAAACAGCAAACAAGTGAACACATGCGTACAGTGAACCCATTCCTCCCAGGAACCACCATTCCTCCCAACATTTTTGGTTGGTTCCTGTCCCACCCAGCTCCTTGGTGTAATTTTAAACATACAGGACCCATCTCCTCAGAACCAGGTCGATGCCAGGCAGATGCTGTTTAACACCAGCCCCGCCAATGCAATCCGTTCCCCTCCAGAGCAGCTTCCCATGAAGCTCTCCAGCTGGAGCAGGCTCCTGGAGGGTTCGGTTGTGTCAGCAGAACACGCAACGGGCTCAGCAAGGGACGTCGGGCTCTTTCTTTTGGTGCATGTTGCTTCTGCAGATAAAGCCTGCACGAGAAACGTTTTCTGAGGAGTTTTCATCCTTTCTCTGCATTCTGCAGGAGGGTTTCCCTGCAGTGCATGGCAGGGCTGTGAGGTCTCCCCGCACCTCTGCAGCCCCGCAGATCC
>NW_010315842.1:0-18847 GCF_000700745.2 Antrostomus carolinensis
GATGGAGAATTCCCAGGTGCCTTCCCCGGTGGGGGGTGGGTGAAATGCAGCAGGGGATGTGCCAGCCGAGAGGGCAGGGGTGGCCTGTCCACCTAGGGAGGCACCTCAGGGTGGGGAGAGCTGCCAAACGGCTTCAGCCTGCGGGAGTTACTGGTGTCTGCAAGGAGCTAGGCATGAGAAATAGGACTGCAGCCTCGGGGAGCTTAAAATAACACATAGGCAGCTTGATGCCCTCGTCGTGTGTGGAACAAAGTGTGAGTGTGAAGCTCCTCCGCACTGACTTGGAAAGCACAGCTCTAGGATGCTAACCTGGCCTCATACCATACAATCACAGAATGCAGTAGGTTGGAAGGGACCTTGAAGCTCATCCAGTCCCAACCCCCCTGCCATCAGCAGGGACACCTTCCACTAGACCAGGTTGCTCAAAGCCTCATCCAGCCTGGCCTTCAACACTTCCAGGGAGGAGCAGCCACAGCTTCTCTGGGCAACCTGGGACAGTGTCTGACCACCCTCACAGGAAAGAGTTTCTTCCTCCTAGCTCATCTAAATCCCCCCTTCTCCAGTTTAAAGCCATTACCCCTTGTTCTATGACTCCCTGCCTCTATAAAAAGTCCTTCCTCAGCCTTCCTTTAGGAACTGGAAGGTTGCTATAAGGTTCTCCAAAGCCTTCTCTTCTCCAGGCTGAACAAACTGTTTTGTATTCCTCTCTTGGTTTCACAGGATAACGTGGAGAGGGCAGATGCACTCCAGTTAACAGTGGAGGAATTTGTTGAGCGTTATGAAAAACCTTACAAGCCTGTGGTCTTGCTGAATGCTCAGGTGGGCTGGTCTGCCCAAGAGAAGTGGACTATGGAACGACTGAAACGCAAGTATAGGAACCAGAAGTTCAAATGTGGGGAGGACAACGACGGTTATTCTGTGAAGATGAAGATGAAATACTACATAGAGTACATGGAAACCACACGTGATGACAGCCCGCTCTACATCTTTGACAGCAGTTATGGAGAGCATCCCAAGCGCAGGAAACTCCTGGAGGACTACAAAGTGCCCAAATTCTTCACTGATGATCTGTTTCAGTATGCAGGGGAGAAAAGGAGGCCACCTTACAGGTAGAGTACAGTGACAGCAGGGTAAAAGTAGGTATTTCCCATCTCATTAGCTATTCCTAAATAGGGATGATTGTCTTGTATAAAACAAAGTGTTGGCTTTATGGCCGCTGTTTTGAAATGAGAGTACATCTGTAACCCAGAGGGAGGGAAGGGCAGGTTTGTGTATCACAACTGCTGGTTCTGCTCCCAGTGTTGCTACAAGTTTATGCTTTTTTTTTCTTTTTTTTTAAGTCAATTTACCTCACTTCTTGGGTTTAAAAAAAAATTACATAGCTACAGAAAGTTGTGAAGATTAATTTCTTGCTACGTGTGCCTTCTAGCTTTCAAATTTTAAGCACCTCAGGACTAGCTCCTGGGTTTTGCACCAGTGGCTTATGTACATGGTGGGATTTTTCTTAATTATGAGTCAGTCCTTTTAAGGTAAAGTTCTTAAGCTAGGCTAGTGTGAAGTGTGGAGACTAGTTCTTAGTGCCCCTTCAGATGATTTTGGGAGAGAACAATATTTCATATCTTTGTAGTCTTTTCAGCTTTTTGCATCTGATTGGAAAAGGATTGGAATGGCACTTCAGTCCTGAATTCAAATGCAACAACCTTGCATTTGGGCTGCTAGATACAAAAGGGACTTCTCTGTATGTTAATACAGCACTTCCTAGCAGTATGAGCGTAAGCTGAATGCTCCCAAGTGATTAAAGTCTTTACAGCCACATTATAATTGTCAGGGAATGCCTTGTCCTTTGAGTGACATGAGGCTGTGATGTAGGTTTTTTATTGTTTTGGGGTTTTTTTAATGAAGTAGAACAAGGAATGACTAACAGCACTCTTCTCTGCGATCTTTCACGTGTCTGTAATCCTGCTTTTGCAGGAGTGAAGTGTGGAACTAATTCTGCTTAAGGTCATTGAAGTAGGTGTTTTTACAGTGTTATAACAGACTCTCTTTATAATTTGCTTCTAAGCAAAACACACAGTGCTGTGATCAAATGCAGAAGCACACACACCAGGTGTAGTCTCTAACAGAAACTGAATACACTTACAGAACTGGGAATCGTTTATCCAAGTTACAGGTAAACTAGATAATCTGGTTGTGACTCACTTACATTGATACCTCTTTCCCCCCACACCCTCCCCACCTGCAGGCACAAGCTGAGCTTCTTGCTTGTGATATCTTGGTATTCAGTTCTTGTACTTTGTCCTGGAAAAAGTGAGTTTGTTGGAGGCTCTTATCATTTTTTTGAGAGATGAGTGATGCAAGAGAGCACCTGATGCCTCTGATGAGGCACACTAACGAGTTTGGGGTTTCATCTGCCTACAGGAACGGGTGAAGCGGATCCAGTAGTTTAAGAACATAATTATGCAAATCCAGGAGGAAGTGGTGTTTTCTAATCATGTGATCACTGTGCAGATTGACCTCTGGATTGAGAGGTGATAGTGTCTAGATCTTAAAGTAAGAACTTGTGCTGTTTCAAACTTCTTTATTAGAGCTGTTCCTTTTCAAAATAAGGGCAGTAATTTTTGGAAGCCATTTGCTGAAGCAGCTGTTTGAGTTTGGAGGGAGGCTGGGGTTTTGGGTTTTTTTTTTACTTTCAAATTGAAGTTGCAGGAGATGAAGTTGTTAATGGTGTATTTGATGTCTTATGGCAAATTGGGTTATGTTCATTGTAAATTAAATGCCTGGAGGAAGCCGCTGTTAAATGATAGTATTGATAAATAAGGACTTTAAAATCTTCTGTGTGTGTAGATTCAGGTTTTAGTCAGAAAAATAGTATTGAACAGTGTGTCTGTGCACCAGACAGATCTTTGTGTTAATATCTTCTGACTTCTTAATAAAAGCTTTGACTCTTCTGCTTGTGGTTTAATTAGCTCTCCAAAGCTAATAGGAATCGAAAGAGTGAATTGACAATAAAAGTGACAAATACCTGCTTTTTGATGTTTTTATGGCTCCTTTGTGAAGTAGGAAGAGCACAGCTTGATAACCAAACTTACAGCCCTGCAACTGATGCTAGCAAGTCATACTTGGAAACCAGTTTAACTTACACCTGCAGTGGAAAGAGGAGGTGGAGAGCTTGCTGGCTTTGGGTATCTTATGAACCTTTGAACTCTTGCTGTGTATCAGCTGCCTGTCAGCCACACAGTGGAGGGGTCTTGTTGGTGCTTTAGTTGCTACCTTCTCCACTGCCCCTTAAACAATTGTTGCTGGTTTTTTGCCTCTTGATGCCTGATAATAACTCATCTCCCTCACACAGCTTTATCTGGCATGGTGGATCTCACTGTTCTGTTACAGGGGAAACGAACAACTGAAGGTGCTGTTGCTGTTAAATGTGTGTAGCAGATAAAGTTCTCCATAGAGAGAAGTAAACCTTGCAAATGTGGAATGAGAATATACACACCAAATCCTGAATGGTCACTGGAGAATAAGCTCCAAGTAGTTACATGTTAGGATGAAAAGCCTGTTGTAAAGGAACAGAAGGCATAGAGGGAGGCCAGGGTTGCGTAACTTTGTTCCTTACTGTGTTGCCTTTTGTTCCTCGTTGTTCTGCAGCTCTGCTTCCATTTATGAGTAGAGAATTTTAGAAAAACATAGGATTAGGAGAATCCTCTTGCATAGTAAGGATCCTAATGCAGGATATTATGACTTAATCACGTTCATAAACCCTGAAATAATTATATATTTTATTGAAGAACTGTTTCTGTTCCATAGCTACATTTTGTTTTAAAAAGCTATCTTCACTTTCTTTCATGTCCTAGAGTCGTTCCTGTCCCAAATCATGCTGTTTTTAGGTTAAATCCATGTCGTATCTTTTGCTGTAGTGTAGCCTAACAATCTCAAGAAGGTAAATGAAGGAACTGTAACTTCCTCTGTAGTACCTCGATTTCTAACTGTATGTGAAATTAACAGCTGTAACTTTCTGTTTAATGTGGAGAAAAGAGAAGGTAGCTACTTGCTTGCTCTCTGACTAAAGGATTTTTTTCCTCTCATGCAGATGGTTTGTGATGGGTCCACCTCGTTCTGGAACAGGAATTCACATCGATCCCTTGGGAACTAGTGCATGGAATGCCTTAGTCCAGGGACATAAGCGTTGGTGCCTGTTCCCTACCAGCACTCCTCGAGAGCTGATCAAAGTGACACGAGAAGAGGGAGGGAACCAGCAGGATGAGGCTATCACTTGGTTCAATGTCATCTACCCTAGGACACAGCTCCCCACCTGGCCCCCTGAATTCAAACCCCTGGAAATCTTACAGAAACCAGGAGAGACAGTTTTTGTGCCAGGTACGTACAAATCTCTCCAGTAGGGAAATCTGGGAGATTAAAGCATGTTTTTAACATGTATCTGTAGTAGAGATGAAGAGAGTATTTCAGCTTTCTTATATGTCCCAGCTCTTACAAAAGAAATTATTCTGAGCTGTTTCAAAAGGCATATACATTGTGAGGCACTTTTTTGAGACTGTTTAGTTATTTTTGAATGTCCTGCAACACCTGTGGCCTGTAGCATAGGATTGCATGTGGTACAGATGGCAAAACAAGTGGGACTTGAGTTGCAGCATCACAGGAATGTGATCCTGAACTAAACTGCAGTAGTAGGAAACTGTCAAGGCATAAAAATAATAGAGGTGTTTGAGTACTCCTAACTCTTAGACAAAAAATTTTTAGTTTATATATAGTGTGGTAAATTCCAGACTGAATATTGTAGCCTGAGTAGACTGACTGCATATTAATTTTTCTAAGCTGTGGGAAAAGAACTACTTAAAGGCACTGACACTTTCCACCCATCTGTATGTGGTTATGCTCAGTCTTGCATTTCCAAACAAAAAGCAAAAGAAACATCTGATAAAGATGCTGTTCTCTGAGTGGCTGCATGTTGTGTGCCCGTTATAACTGGGAGGTGAGGTGGCTAGTGGGTAAAGGGAGTGAGTTCAGTTCCAAATTCTTACCTCTAAATTTGGTGTCATTTTTGAGCAGCGTGGCCCATAGCGTCTCTCCACGTCACTCATCTCTAACACACAGCTGACTTCATGTTTGAAGAGTGCCTTGTGATTGTCTTGGCACCCAGTAGTGACTCCTCGGTGTACCTTCTGTTAAGGTTCTGTAGCTGTCAGGTTCCATTAAACTGCTTCCTTAGTCTTTTTATGAGGTTCTAAGTGGGTTGTAAGAACATCACTGTCTATTTTTATCCTGTGTGGGGAAACATTATTGGCATCTATTTTTAAATGAAAGGTTAGTCTGTAGTCATAAGAACCTTACTAAACCAGCATGGAAAGTGCTCTCCAGCTTAACAGAGAAGGGTCTCTGTGTGGTCTGGGTTACAATGGCTCTTGCTATTAAATAAGCTGTCAGTAGCCAGTGTGCTGCTGTCAAGTCAGATCTTCAGTCCCATTTTTGAGCTGGATAATTTGGTCAGAGCATTGAGCAGCCATCCATAACAACAGTCTGTAAAGGGTTGGAGCCAGTGCAACTAAATAAATCCACGTGGTTGGAGGAGCCTGTGGTCTTAGCAGGTTCTGTTTGCTGAAGCCTCTCTTCATATTTCAAAATTAATTTGGTTTGTTTGATCTTTGTTTATATTGTGTATAAACCTGTCACTCAATTAGCTAAGCCAATAAGACTGAGGAAAGGCGACATCGTGGCAAACTCACCTGGGTTTGGGAGATAAGGTCCAGTTCCCACCTGTGCTATGGGAAAAGTGTTCATGGCTGTTCTTGAACTTGCTTTTTGCTGTGTAACCAGAAATGGTCATTGGGGTTGTATTTATAGGTGGCTGGTGGCATGTAGTTCTCAATCTTGACACGACTATTGCCATCACGCAAAACTTTGCCAGCTGTACCAACTTCCCTGTGGTGTGGCACAAGACAGTAAGAGGGAGACCCAAATTGTCACGGAAATGGTACAGGTAAGAGATGTAGTAGCTTCCCTTTCATATTCTCTATTTAAAACAAACATCAAAAATACCCTGTTTGTTAACTGCAGTGTTACTTCAAAGGCTAACTCTGAAATTTCAACTGTATTTAGGATCCTAAAGCAGGAACATCCTGACTTGGCAGCCTTGGCTGATTCAGTTGACCTGCAGGAATCTACTGGTATTGCTTCCGATAGTTCTAGTGATTCTTCTAGTTCCTCAAGTTCCAGCTCCTCAGACTCGGATTCAGAGGTAATGCTTTTTACTGCACTAGGTGATCCATATCCTGCAATTATATTGGTTTTTTCCATACCTGATCATGTGTCCTCATCCTAATATTCACGTCTTGCAGAAGAAATCAATAGAAAGCAACTAAATAAATCCATGTGGTTGGAGGAGCCTGTGGTCTTAGCAGGTTCTGTTTGCTGAAGCCTCTCTTTATATTTCAAAATTAATTTGGCCCATCACAAGAGAGACCTGGAGCAGCTAGAACAAGTCCAGAGGGGGCCACCAGGATGATCATAGGGCTGGAGCACCTCTCCTATGAAGACAGGCTGAAATAGTTGGGGCTGTTCAGCCTGGAGAAGAGAAGGCTCCGGGGAGATCTTATAGCGGCCTCCCAGTACCTGAAGGGGCTACAAGAAAGCTGGGGAGGGACTTTTCATAAGGGCAGTTAATGACAGAACAAGGGGAAATGGGTTTAAGCTGAAAGAGGGGAGGTTTAGATGAGATATTAGGAAGAAGTTCTTCACTGTGAGGGTGGTGAGACACTGGCCCAGGTTGCCCAGAGAAGCTGTGGCTGCTCCTCCCTGGAAGTGTTGGAGGCCAGGTTGGATGAGGCTTTGAGCAACGTGGTCTAGTGGAAGGTGTCCCTGCTGATGGCAGGGGGGTTGGAACTGGATGATCTTTAAGGTCTCTTCCAACCCAAACCAGTCTGGGATTCTATGATCTGTGTTTATATTGTGTATAAACCTGTCACTCGATTAGCTAAGCCACGCTTGTGTAAGATGGCTGCAAAATGGATATTTTAAAAATGGAAAAGGGGAACAGGATCCAAAACCAAGACGGTCAGTTCTCACAGGGTGCTTTTCTAGGTACCTCAGTGCTTCAGAAAGCAGAGTCTGCTCTTGGAAAATTGGGTCCTTCTGGGAGCCAAAATGAACACATCAATTGTCTTGCCCCAAGCCTGCTTAGTCAGTGATGAAATCTAAGAACACACCTGTTCCTTTTTTTAAACACTTATTTTGAAATTCATTTTCATGTGTCTAATCTGAAGTAGCATGTTCTTTGAATATTGATTACTCAGGGTTGCTGAGATAGTTCTTACAATGACTTCCACAGCACAAACAGTTTACTAGGTTTCTCTGAATTCTGGTTTCATGTCTTTGTGCTTTAGTGTGACTCTGGCTCTGAGACAGAGGGGATGATGCACCGGAGGAAAAAGAGGAGAACATGCAGCATGATGGGTAACGGTGATACAACTTCCCAGGATGACTGTGTGAGCAAAGAGCGCAGCTCCTCCAGGTGACTTGATGACAACTGTTGTTTTTAAACAAGCAAAAGACAATACAAGGCAGAGTTAAGATCAGGATTCGTCAGGACAGAGGGATGGAGAGCAAGGGGTCCCTTACAGAATGTA
Source organism: Antrostomus carolinensis (assembly GCF_000700745.2). Taxonomy (NCBI): domain Eukaryota; kingdom Metazoa; phylum Chordata; class Aves; order Caprimulgiformes; family Caprimulgidae; genus Antrostomus; species Antrostomus carolinensis. The sequence goes on from NW_010315842.1 coordinate 7,638, forward strand.
AAGCAGTTGGCCAGTGGTGATATTCCCTCTGTGAACTATTTTAATTGCTTCAAACTGAAAACTAAGATTCTTGATTTAAAAAAAAAATATATATAATTTATTTAATAAACAGTTTTGTTACTTTTCCTAGTTGTCTCTTTTAATAGAGAAAGTATTTTATTTTTTTTAATGGGAGAGGTGGGATATTTTAACTGTGTTCTTCAGAGAGCACAAGCGAGTAGTAAACAGTTAAAGATGAGGAATGATCAGGCAAGACTCAGATTTCAATGCCATCTTGTCCAAATGGAAAACCTTCAAGTAGTTGTATGGTTTCTCTTATTGTTGCCTGAATTACTTCAATTTGGCCCACTGGTTTACCTGTTAAAGGCAAGATTCATCCTAAATGTCTGTGTTTACCTATTAAAAAACAAACAAACAAACAAAACCCAAGTTTCTAGTCAGTCTGGAGGGAGGGAACATTAATATTGCAGAACCAAGGATAGATATTGCTTAGTGTAAAATTGCCAAGGAAGGAAGTTCTCTGGATTTACCAGGTAAAAAACAGTGAAACACTGGGAATCTGGGAGTACCCTGCAGGGAGGAACTGCTAAATGAAGCATTTTTCTCATCTAGCAGAGACTTGCCAAAATTCTTAGGCAGTTTGGTTAACTGATGCTGCTGTATTAGCCGCTTACCTGCATTAGGTGCTGTCTAGTTATTGAGCTGTCGGATGCTCCAGGTTTGGCATGGATGCAAGTGCTGTGGCGACTTACTGTGTGGCCTGCTAAAGAAGGTGTGCAATAGTAACTGACCTGAGGAATCTCGGATTCCCAGTATCATGCCTGATTTCCCAGTGCCAGGGTACTGCCTGAAGACCTGTTTGCTCCTGTGCGTGTTGCCGTTTATCTTGCTGTGATTGATTGCTCTCTCGTTTTCAGGTGCTCATAACTGCATACAATTGAATTACAAGCACAGAGCAGCATTACACAGTTGGAGAGAACTGTACTGTTTATTTTGCCCTGGAGGTTTTAACAATTCCTTTGTTACGACATTGTCAAATCCCATTTCAGGAGCCAGTTGTGACTTCAGGCAGGGAGTAAGCAGCAGGAGATAATAAACCTTTATGCAGGCCCTGGTTTTGTTTTATTAAAAAAAAAAAAAAAGCTGTAAAAATGCAGAGCACAAGTTCAGATCTGTTCTTCTGAAAATCCTGTGCATTTTTAAGTTGTTTGCACTTCAAATTTTGAAATTAATACCTTAAATATTAAAAATTAGCACATTGCTAAGAACATTTGCTTTCCAGGTTTCACTGTTCTTCCTTCTGTATGTTTGATTGTCGATGGGAGGGCTTTCTACTCCAGCTGTGTGATGGATTATTTGATAGAAACAGTTCCAAACATAAAACCTTGGTTCTTTAGGAAGAATAAGCATACTATTAACCTGCATGCTGCAATCTTATGTCCTGACGTGAGGGGAAATGCTGTGGTTGTTGACAGGCAGTTGTACTTTTTTTGACAGGATTAGGGAATCTTGTGGAGGCCGCAGCTACCCTTGAGAGATAACAACACCCGCCTAGAGGCAGCTGCCGATCGAAGCTCCGTTAGCAGCCAGCCAGCTCTGTTCTACCCCCTTCTGCTTCTGTTTCTCACAGTCCTTAAGTTTTTGTCACTCTCCTTGATCCAGACATCCGTCTTCATTATGTGCTGTTGAAGGTTGGCTCCTTAATAACTTGTAGGGGAATGCCCCGACTCTCCGTTCTTGTGCAATGCTTTGTCCCCTCTGCGCCCCGAGTGAGTGCACTAAGAACCCAGCTTTGGGTAAGGACATGCCAAGTATTTAATGGTTCACATAACTGGCAAGGAAGACAACGGTCAGTTTTTAAAGAACGCTTTTTAAAAACCAGCAGGTGAAATCTTAAAAACCTGCGTTGCTTTGACACTGTCATATGTTTACATGTTGTCCTGTACACTTGAGGAAAGGAACACCAGCCCTTTTGGCCAGCGGATCTCGCACCAGAATTTCAGGAAGGGAAGGTGGTATGAATGCTCCAAACACTGAAGCAACTTCAGCGGAGGTGACCACCAACCTGAAGCATCTTTTGTGGTCTTAATCTACATGTGTACATCTAAGGTGCAACACCTTAACCAGCAACAGTCCATTTGCTTTTGCTCTGTGTCCATTGTGATGACTGATAACAAAGATGCGCTAGCACCTTGCGATAGAAAGCTTGATGGAGCAGGAGAATCCTGGAGTTTCTTGCACAGCAAAAACTGGGGAAAAAGTCAGCATTTGCCAGTAATTACAACCCTTTAGGTGCAGGTGTGATGTTTAGCACTAGGCAACAACTGATAAAAGTCTGACTTACATGGTAACAACAATAAATTCCTTTCCTAGCTGTATCAAAAAATCCAAGTCAGACTCACCCACTCCAAATTAATCTAGCAGTGGCTGGTAGGGCCCCTACTACAGTTTTTCTGGTTTGATTTCCTGAAATCTAGTCCAGGTCCTAACTTTCATGACAAAATAAGAAGGACAAATTCTCACAGGGAAAGTGCACATTCACCCGATACTTGTGAATGCAGCAATCATCTCTTGACTTGCAGCTCTCAGATCTTCTGTGACCCAGTTTCTCCCATCTGTTTTTCACTTCTTCATTTAATCCCATTTTCCTCAATGAAAGTTATTTAAATTTGAAGGTGAATTAAAACTGACCAGATTGCTCTCTTCAAACAGCTGTGTAACATTACACATCAGAACAATTTCCCTTTTTTTTCATGCTGACTTAGATTTTGCTGCAGTTAGACTGTAAAAGAAATCTCAAACATTGGCACTTTAAGGCTGCTGGCCTTCAAAAGTTGTAGTCACAGCAGTAACTGCAGTGTTCACACATGTTAAGACACAGGAAGAATTGAAGCAATTAAAATGGCTTCTTAATATATTTAATAGATCCTCTTATGTTTTGGAGTCCAACAAAGCCCTTGGGGAAACAGGAAGGAGGAGCATTCAGTTCGACATGTCACAACTGTTTCAGCACAGCTCCAGGACAGCTGAAGGAAGAAGCATTTCTCCTTGTCTATTCATAAATCAGTTACAAAGTTGGTGAGTCATTGATGCAAAGCTACCTATTGAAGTTCTGGTATCATAGCATTGTAGAATCAGTGTTGTGAGTTGGAAGGGACCCACAAGGATCATTGAGTCCAACTCTTGCCCTGGCATAGGACAGTCCCAACATTCAGACCATGTGTGTAAGGGTGTTGTCCAAATGCTTCTGGAATCTTGTCAGGCTTGGTGCCATGAGCACCTCCCTGAGGAGCCTGTTCCAGTGCTCCACCACCCTCTGCCTCAAGAACCTTTTCCTAATGTCCAGCCTCAACCTCCCCTGGCACATCTTCCTGCCATTTCCTCTGCTCCTGGCATTCGTTGGTGGCCAGAGAGAAGAGATCAGCCCTGCCCCTCCTCTGCCCCTTGGGAGGAAGTTCTAGACCACGATGAGATCTCCTCTCAGTCTCCTCTTCTCCAGGCTGAACAAACCAAGTGACTTCAGCCTCTCCTCACACCCTTCCCCTCTAAACTCTTCCCCAATGCTGTGTCCCTCCTCTGGACACTCTCCAGCAGCTTTAGATCCTTTTTCTCCTGTGGTGCCCAAACTGCCCCCAGTGCTGGAGGTGAGGCTGCCCCAGTGCAGAGCAGAGCGGGACCATCCCCTCCCTGGGCCTCTCTGCAGAGCTGCTCTCCAGCCTCTCATTCCCCGCTCTGTATGTGTGACCAGGGTGTCCCAGGTGAGAAATCTGGCACTTGCCCTTACTAAAATTCATACAGTTGGTGATTGCCCAGCTCTCTAATTTATCCAGATCTCTCTGTAGGGCTTCTCTGCCCTCAAGAGTGTCCACAGGACCTCACAGTTTGGTGTCATCGGCAAACTTGGTTATCAGTTCTTCAAGCCCTGTATCCAAGTCATTGATGAAGAGCACTGTGCCCAGGTGGATCCCTGCGGGACTCCACTAGTGACCAGTCACCAGCCCCATGTCACCCACTGACTAGAACCCTTTGAGCCCGACCTGTCAGCCAGTTGCTCACCCATAGCAGTGTGTGTTTATTCAGTTGGATGCTGGGCATTCTATCCAGGGGGATGCTGTGAGAGACGGTATCAAAGGCTTTACTGAAGTCCCAAAAAGATCACATCAGCTGGCTTCCCTTGGTCAAGTAGTTGGGTAACCTTATAGGAAGAAATGGGGTGTGTTAGGCAGAACTTTTCCTCTCATGAACCCATGTTGGCTGGAACCAATGACTGCATTGTCTCCCAGGTGTTTTTTGATAACTCTCAGAATTATCTCCATAATTTTGCCAGGCATAGAAGTGAGACTTACAGACCTGTAGTTACCAGGGTCTTTCCTGTTGCCCTTCTTGAAGATTGGGACGTTTGCCAGCTTCCAGTCAACTGGGACCTCTCCAGATTCCCAAGAGCATTGAGAGAGGACTCAATATGTGCATTGCGCACATGGCATTTGATGGAACCCAGAACATTTCCTTGTCTGGATTTTCTGATCTTTTTTTTTTTTTTTTTAAATCTTGTCTCTTCCTATTTAAACTATTTAAACATTCTCTCCCTTCTTGGAGACCAGGCCATATCCTGTTGTACAAGGGAATCCTAAATACATTTGTCAGGATCTCTGTTTCTGCATCTTATGTGCCAGTCACTTTGTGTGGGAACAGCGTGGTGGTGAAAAAATGGAGAGAGGGAAGGCTTATTGGTACACTCCTCAGCTATCCAGACTCCTGAATTCCCTGTGATAGCCAGATGTGAGATGCTTACTCTGGAAACTGCTGCAGATTTTTCCACAAGATGACTCATTTAAAAAATAACTTCTTAAACTCCTGGCCTTTCTGGACAAGGTTGCCTCTTTTCCTGCCCAGTTGAACAGCCTGGGAGCCTGCACAATCTCTATTTCTTCTCAGACAGAGCAGGCTGCAGCTTGCTGCCTTTTGGAAGAATGTGGGGGCCTGGAGAGGTGAAGGCTCAGAAGTCTCAGCTCTGTCACAGTGAGGGGAGTCCTTAGAGGTCTATCCACTGCCCTCTTTGGTGGCCTGACAGCATGTCAGCAGGATGGCTTATGCTGTAGCTTGCAGTTGTATTTGCCATGCACGGTTCAGTTTCACAGTCTTAAAATCTTACATGTGTGTGAAAACCTGATCACTGTGCTGGGCAAGTGTAGCACCAAGAGCACAGTGGGAAGATCCAGAGTGCAGAATGTTCTTCTGTGCCTATGAACTCTTCTATGGTATGAAATAAAACCATTTTGGATTGAAGCCTGTGTACATTAACATCCCTCACAGAAAAGCTGTGTGTTTGCCAGGGACTGCAGGCAGCGTGATACCAGCAGTGCTGTACTGACTTCTCCACAAGGCATTTTCTGATAGGTAACAAAAGTGTGTCTCTATTCCCAGGCTACCTGGGAATCAGGACTCCTGGGATCTCTGGTTCTTCCGCTTACAGGCTCTTACCTCAGACAACTTGGTGAGCTTCTGTCTTTCTTTGGGTAGATGAGGAGAATACCTGCCTCACAGGGGTGCTGGGAGGCTGAAGTGTAATTACTGTGCAAGATGCTTTGAAGTTGTCCTCCTACAAAAAGCGTTGCAGGCATCCCAAGCAACCTGAGACTATCTAACCTGGTGTTAGCTTTTAGCCAGAAACGTTGGGGATGTTGTTCAGCACTCGTGACCACGTGGTGTTCTGCGGTGGCCCTTCCAGAATTGCTGTGTGGTACATAAATTGTAGCAGAACAAGGCTTTTTGTTTTCACCCGAGTTTGTTGGCATTTCATGGCCTGCTCTAAACAGGAGGTCCTGCCAGATTGGGATTTTTTTTTTCTTTTTTTTTTTTAATAGGACTAGATTAAATTCTCTCTCATCAGGGAGTCAGCTTCACTGGCTTTCCAGGAAGCGGGGGAGCTGGTGCTTCCCAAGCCTTTTTTCCAGGCTAGGTGAATGAGGAATAAAGTTAAAAACTCTGCTCTCCTTCTGTCTGGCTCCGTGCTTGTGGGAGGCTGACTGGGGAGAGTGGGGTTTGTGCTGTCACTTCTCCAGGCTTGTGCTTTTTGGGGCATCCATGTCTCTTGTTCTGACCCCACTGCTTTTGTGTGCTTGTAGAGCCCTGGATGCAGCAGGTGGCTGTGGGCCCCTTGTTTCCTTGAGCCCCAAAGCAGCAGCACTGCTCTGCCTCAGCCATGGGGGGTTTTGTGGGCTGCCCTGTTCCCCAGGGACAGGCTTGTGTGCTGGGTTTGGACTGTGGGCTTCCCAATCGTCCCGTGTGTATCGGTGTCTGTCCTGCCTGCTCTGGTGAAAGGCGAAGGGATTTGTGACCTCTGGCTGTGCTTTTGAGTCTGGTATCCCATACAAGTTTGTCTGTTATGACAGTTCAGGGGTAAAATGAATAAATACCCTGTCAGAACTCTCGATGTGAACAACAGGCGCGCTGATCTCAGCACCTGTTCTCTGCACAAGTGCTCTGGGAGCAGGTGACACCGAGGAAGCCCTGGTGGACCTTCCTCCCCTTTCCAGCTCGGGAATGCTGGCTCCACTTGGTCTTCTCGGTTACATTAAACCTCTCCAAATGCTTAGAAGAAAGACAGCAACCTCTTTCATAATTAACCTAGACCCTTTTCCTCCCTGAATCGCCAGCCATCGTGGGGCAGGAAGCAAGACTGTTGAGCGAATCAAATCTGAAATGCCTGTGTGGGCTGAGTGTGTAATGGGCAGGTTTTGGCATCCCCCTTGCAAAGGGGGGGAAGGAAAGAGCTTCCTGATGCGTTTGACAGTCACACTGTCAGCTCCGAGCCCTGCCACTGCTGTTAGCTGCTTTTATCACCCCATCCAGCAGAGCTGGGATACTCTTTAATTGTCTTGTTTGGATGATTGTGTTTTTGCTTTTTATTTTAAATAAAATCAATTATTTTGCATTATCCTGTTGGCTAGTCACTTTTTTTCATATCATGATCTGAAAAAAGCCTACAGATGTACACCTCTTGTTTCCCCAAGTACTGCAGTATGCTGAGTGGTACTCAGGTAATAGCTATGGTGGTGCTTGGGGGACTTTCTGTAGCTCTTTCTCGCAGGTGATCAGTGTGTCTGTGTGGTGGGGTGTGTTTTGGAAGTGTGGTGGGGTTGTGGTGGCTCTGGCAGAAGGTTTGTGTCAGTAGCTTTGTTACCAGAGCACAACACGTGCTTTTGCCCCTTGCCTGTCCTCCCCAAGCTGTTCTACAAGAAGCCTTGTGTTGCATCTTTCCAGCTCATACAGAGGAGAGAGGGTTTCACCTTCCCAGTGTCCCATACTTTCCCCTTTGCTTCTAGGTCAGATGCACAGTGTAGAGAGTGGCTGGGGAAGGGCTGGACCCCAAGCAGAGACCTGACTGACCTACCCCCCCATACCGAGGGGTTTGAGGGAGAGCCCCCTCCAAAAGTGCTCCCCTCAGTCTGAAACCGCCTCTTGGGTGCTGGGCTGTGTAGTGGAACAAGGATTGGGAAGTGGAAAAGCTCATGTATTTTGTTATTGAGCTCTGTTGAAACCCCTAACGGTAGGTAAATAAGCTGAAGCAGAGTGTGGGGCAGCAGCCTGGAGGCTTTTTGAAATGTTTATATCAATGTATTGTAACATGAAACACCTTGAGGAGGAAATGGTTTTGAGGCAGCAGGCAGCAAGTTTGCTGATTTCTGTATAAACCTCTGTCCTTCCTGTCCCAAACACTGATGCAAACACTCTACTGTTGCCTATAAAACCAGTTTCTTTTCTTTCCTCCTTTCCAGTTGCTTTCAGATCTCTCCCCATGCCCTGTTCACACCCTCTGCTAGGTGCTGCCTAGTTCCATGCACCAAGGCAGCACAACTAGCAAGTGAGCCCCTGCTCTCTGCGTTGACACTCCAGGCACGTTGGTGTTTGACATTCAACAAGACCCAGCTCCAGAAAAATGGTCTGAATTGTGGTGGCTGAAAGTGATGTGGAGCCATTGTCAAAATGTGTCCATAACATAATTCCTGCTTTTCATTCCCAGGAGAGGTGATTTTGTGTGCTCCCAGCCTCAAGATAATCCTGTTGTTTTTCCTGATTTGCAGGTACTGCTGGTACCTCCTTCGGTGCCACTGGCCTTGTGATCTGGACTTGATTTAGTTTTATTCCTCTGATTTACCTACTTACCTTCTTTTTTGTTACAATTGCAACAGAATGCCTCATTTCAACACGGAGGACAGCATACTGAGTTTTTAATTGCTGTCAGGGAGACAACAGGACAAGGTTTACCCAAGTGGGAATGTGGAGGTTGGGTTGTCTGTGCTGCACCCTTGCTGGTGTTCTTGCTTCTCTCCTCCAGTTGGATAGAAAAGCAAATAACTACTGGTGGTTCTTTTGTGGCAGTTAGAAAGCAAGTCCCAAAGGGAGCAGGGCTGCATTCCCACTTAAGTGTTAGCCACGGCGCTAAGTAGCTGTGTGTTTTAAGACAAGTTTGGGATTAAACTAGTACGCTTGCAGAATCTCATAATTTCTTTTTTCCGAGGCGCTCTGTGGGACTGCACCTCCTCTGTTTCTGGAGAAGTGTAAATTGAGGCAGCAAGAGCTGACTGGAAATGTGTTTAAAAAGAAATAATCATTCTGTGTCCCTTCTGGTTTGAGAGCTGTGCCTCCCACCTGTAATCGTTGTGTGGGTAACAGAGCCCTGGGACAGGCTGCCCAGGGAGGGTGTGGAGTCTCCTTCTCTGGAGACATTCAAGACCCGCCTGGACGCCTTCCTGTGTGATCTCATTTAGGTTCCTGCTCTGGCAGGGGGATTGGACTGGATGATCTTTTGAGGTCCCTTCCAATCCCTAATATTCTGTGATTCTGTGTGATTCTGTGTCCTCTTCTTCAACAGAGGGACCCAAAACTGAGGGGCTGCCAGGGGAGTGAGCGTCTGTGCAGCCCTGCCAGAGGAAGAGGAGGATCAGGGCAGCTGGAGGAGCAGCAGCTGGTCCAGCTGTGTCCCAGCTGTGCTAGCAGGGAAGGCGTACCTGAGAATGCCTTCGGAATTTCAGAATTGCTTTTCTGATACAGCACTTGCCTTGTTTAGACCCAAGACTGTGTCTTTTCTCAGATGTTCTGCTGCAATCAGAACTGAACTGGCTGCCAGTATCCATGAGATTTTGGTTCACTGGTAGGACTATCAGCCTGCCTTCAAGGGCAAGGCCGATGGTACAGCTGCTTCAGAACTCTGAAGACCATCGACAACAGCTCAGAACCTGCCATAGCTCAGGGAATAAAATGGAAAATGTGTTTTAACATGATGGAAGGAGAGCTGTGCTGGGTGAGACCAGAGGCCTAGCAAGCAGAGGGGCTAATGGTGGGAGCTTAGGTATAGAAGAAAGGTATATATTGTCTATTGTACACGTATTCCCAGGTATGGAAACAGGCACTCACAAGAGAACTGGTTGGTAAGATCATTCCTTTCAGTGGGACCAAGGTATGTCCTTCCCCACCCTTATGCTGGCTTGAACCTCTCGGTTGAGCTGAAATCTTGTAGTGTTTAGTCTTCGGCCACTTGTGAATTGACCAAGCTCTCTGAGCATCACTGCAGCTCAGAGCGGGCACACTGCCGGGTCTGAGAAAGCAAATGAAGAACAAGAGTCAGCCAGACAGGTCAGTGACCTCCAAGCCTGTCAGCTGAAGAACAGGGCAAGTACAGTGACATTTCCTGAGATAGCTTCTAATTTCTGGCATGAAAGCAGAGAGGACATTGCTGTTCTTGGCAAGGAGAAGCAGTGTTGGTGACTGGGAGTATGACTGGGGCTTGCAGAAATACTCTTGAGTTTGGGCTGTAGGACTCGTCTGTGCTCAAACTTTATTTGAGGGGAAAATGGGTTCGTGGAGGATCTGGGAACAGAGAATCATCTGTCTGGAACAGGCACCGTCCCAAGTCACTGAGGTCTGTGCAAACCAGCAGCTGCTGCTTTCCTGACTAGAAACCAGTGTGTGTCTGCTCACATCACTTCTCAGGGTCTTGTAGACCTGCGTGTGGGTTACAGCTGTGGAGGAGGAGAGAGGGCTGTGGAAACTCAGCTTGCTTCAGCCTTTTGGGTGGGAGGGATGCATCTGTGTTAGCAGAAGACCTTGGTGGAGCTGCTGCCTGCACAGTTCATGTACTGGAGGAGACAGTAGGAGGGTGGCACCTGGTAAGTCTGGTCTCTCTTGTGCCTGCAGAAGGTCTCCTGGCTGTTCAGCACTTACACCCGGGAGACTGGGAGCCGTGCTGGGCTGCAGGGAGCCATCCCAGCTAAATCCCTCTTGCAGGCAGATTTGCAACACATCCTTTTCAGTGGCAGGGGATGTTGCCTGCCGGAGCAGTTGTCACCGCAGCTCCCCTGAATCCTGCTCTGTTGGTAAAGCTCTTCCGCGGTGACTTTGCCCTTTGCCCCCCCACTGCAGCCCGGAGCTGCCAGCCCCTGTACAAGCAGCTTTTGTGCGGGGCCGGGGCTCTCCCCGCCAGCCCCTTCCCCGGCCGCAGCCGGTGCAGAGCCGTTCTCCTCCCGGGAGAGGGCACCGTGCGCGTTCGGCTTCCCGGCTCCGAGCTGCCCACGGCGGGGCTGGCACCCCCGGGGAGCCGCCGGACCCGCCCTGGGATGGGGATGCTGCACCCCGGGAGGATCGCCCTTCCCGAGAGAGAGAGGGCTGCGACAGCCCCGGAGCAGGAGAGATCCCCGGGTGGAGGCTGCGGGGCTGACCTGGCCTCTGGATCCTGTCCCGGAGCTGGGTGGCGGCGTGGCAGGAGCTGGAGGCATTAATTTTGCCTTGTTAATTGGTGGGGGAACCATAGAGATACCCTCTGTGCCTCCCGGTGGGAGCCTTGCTGCACCAGGGTACATTTACTCCATCCAGTTGCCTCTGGAGAGCCATGGAGGTGACAGGTGGTACCACACAGGACCTGCTGGGGCTGGTTCCTGCTTGAGACTTCATCCCCATCCCATCATACTCTGCAGGAGAGTCCAGCTCTCACCGCAGGTCTGGATGCAGGGAGCTGAGCCCTAGTGGCCGATTCTGCCGCCTCGTTGCTGTATGAAGTCACCTCGGTTAGAGCAGCTGCTCTCGCAGACATGTCCTTGGTGCTCCTGGCTGTTGCTCTCAGCACCAGGAGTGTTGTTTTTCAGACATGTCTGAGCCCGGAGGTTCTCACAACTCCCACCAGTGTGGCAGGTGCCACTGACCTGATAGTGAAT
>NW_010315842.1:18878-21048 GCF_000700745.2 Antrostomus carolinensis
CCCCATCCCTCAGCCTGATCTCAGAAGAAGCTGTGAGGGCCAGCGCCTCTTATTTTAAGGTGGTGGACAAATCCTGCTTGGGAGGGCACTCACCCAAATGCTCAGTCTCTGTGCTGGGTTAACACGAGCCGTGTGCTGCTGCATTCAAAAAAGTGGGCAAACACCCTCTAACACACTTCCAACCCAGAGCCACGGAAAATGTGAGGTGCCAGGGAAAAAGAGCAGGAGGTGTCCTGGGTGTCGGCAGTGATCTGGAGCACTGTGACATCTGCAAATGTGTACAGCGGTGTCTAAGGCCAAAACACCCCAAATCCCCCTACTAGCAGGTCACAGCAAACAGTTTCTGGCTGTCTTGCCTAGAATTCCTCTTTGTCCCCAAATCTGACAGTCTGTGTGAGTGCAGGAGCAAAGACCCAGTCCCGGGAGTTTCCCCATCCTGTTTTTCTCTCTAGCTGTGAGCAATTTCCAGGGATCCGGGGGAGTCTCTGAAGCAAGTGATGCATTGGATTCCGGATGATGCTTTTGTGGCTACTGCAGGTGGTCAGCTCAACTCCAAGGTTACTTAAAAACAAAAGAAATACAAACAAACCTGATTAACTGCTGATTCCCAGACTGCCTCCTGAAACACACAGCGTGTATCACGTACCCCAGCCTGTGCCAGGCCCTAATCACTGATCACCCTGTCCTGTCAGACAGGCTCTGCCCTAAACCCCTTGAGGCTCTTTGTTCCTTCTACCCCTGGAAGTGTCTTCCAGAAGCTGCTTGAGAGGGAATTTCAGTCTTACTGTACTCCAGACCTATTTATACCCCTTTGTATTGACCTGGTGGAGCAGTCCTGGCTGTCACATCCCTCATGTTTTTTTCACTACTTCCATCTAGTGAGTCAAACTTTTGGAAGCCGGTACCTTTACCAAGCTAAAGAGTGGATTTGGACAGGAAGGGAGAAGAAGGAACCAAATATACATCAAAAAACATGCTGCACAAGCCAGAGCTGTGATGATACCATGTCTGGATGTGCTGGCTGAGCTCTAGAGCAGCTCTGATGGTCGGGGCCCAGGAAATGCAAAGCTATGCAGGAGAAGGGAAGGTAAGTACCATGGCTGGTTGTTACTAAGAATACAATTATCCATATGCTAACGATTGCCAGCCTGATAGGATTACCAATAAAGACAAACCGCAGTGAGGATCATGGCTTCACTTCCTTCCTCCAGCCCCAGGGATTTAATCCCATCTTTGTTCATGTTTTGTTTTTAACCAGTCAATAAAAATCTCTGTTCCCGGAGATATCTCCAAAGCCTTTTCCCTGGAGGAAACTTTGGGAGCAGATTCCCATGTCTGCTCCCCTCACACACAGCTGGGAGAAAACTCTGTGCTGGTTTTACTCTGGCAGGAATAGCTTAGGCCTTCTAATTTCAGCCTGCTTTGTAAAAGGTTGGCTAATCCTCCCAGCAATCTCAAGAGGCAGGAAATCCTTGGTGGCAGTGTCTGGAAGGATCTGACAACCCCTTGGCTACTCTCCTTGCCAGCTTGTGATGACTTTTGGGCACATCCTGTTTTTTGAGACTCCCGTTTTTCAGACACCCCAGCAGCAAGTGCTCAGGGGGAGGCTCTCACAGCCCAGCTGCTCTCAGCACCCACTTCTCTGGTGGGTGCAACAGCAGTTTATGGCACAAACATGCCACTGATATCACCCACAGCTCCTGGGGAAGATGGAGCGATGCTCTGAAGCTTGGTGAAGATGTGCTGCCAGATGGTCCTCACTAAGGAGGGTCAGGACAGCTTTCCCTTGCCCTGCCAGCTCCCTCACCACCCAGCCAAGGGCTAACAAGGTGCAAATGCTCATTAGGTGTTACATGGAGGCCAGCTGACACCCCAACCTGCACAGACAGAGCTCCCTGCAGTCCTGCTGAGCTCACCAGGCTGTGGGTGCCTCTGCCTGCAGCGAGAATCCCAGGAGACAGAGACCTTTTCAAGGCGAACAGTCAGGAATGATGCAAGCGATGGTGCAGAGCGGTCTGAAGACGGTTAATGAAAGACCATCCTGTCCAGAGCTGGACACTGGCATCAGGCAGAGCCGGGCTGCTTGCAGGCAGCCTTCCTCGCCCAAATCCCGGGGGGCTGTGAGTGGGTGCGGGTGGGTGTCCCCGCAGGTGGGGGTGGGGGGGTGGCT
>NW_010315843.1:0-8915 GCF_000700745.2 Antrostomus carolinensis
CTGGCATCTAGCCAGGGTCAACCCACCACACTCAAAAAATGTGGATGTTAATGAAAAGGCTTTTCTGCCTGTTAACAAAGGGCACTATAACACTATAAGGGAAGAAACAAGCAACATGTTTAAATCTCTTTTTCATGCCCTTGAATAGGTTATCTTGAGGGATTCTCAGTAGCATTAACTCCACCAAGTAATCAGTCTGTGTCTAATCTAGTTCATTTAAGGGTAAACCTGAAGGAATGTGTTCAGCCTGCATTATTCTGTGCTTGAGAGTAATCTTTCTGGAGATGGCTGAATAAAAGACCATATACACAAATGTATGTCCCTTAATTAAATTAATGCTGATTATTATGTCAGCAGCCAGCCACAGTCACATGGGAAATTTAATTTGGAAGTTTCATTAGCCTGCTGAAACCTCTCCATGCTCCATCCATGACCAGTATGATGTGGAAAAGAGGAGGAGGGAAAAAATAACCCAGACATATTTCTGTCCTGGATAAGTGGAAGAAAGGATGGATGAGAAAGAACAGCTCTCTGGTTATGACAAAGATGGCTCTGCAAATCAAGGTTTCAGTTATAGATATTCCTTTCAAAGTATATTTATGGAAAAAAAAATCACTGATCAACAATCTATTGCTACAGTTTACATGTGGGACAAACAGGGCAACTATATGAATATGCATAAAATGTGCAGGATTTTCTCTGCAAGGCCACACAGTCAAAAAATGTAAATGTGTGTGGGTAAGCCAATGTTCAGCTTGTTTACACATGAATAAATCCTAATTAGAGAAATGGAAAAATGTCTGAATCTAAATTTAAAGTAGAGTCTGTTCAAGAGAGTCATGGGTGACTAAATTAATTAAGGCCATCACTTAACTAAACAGATGTGACAGATTAACCATGTGTTTCTATCTTTGATGTAGATTTTTTGTTTTGGATACAGTTGCAGTTTAAAGTCTTTTAATATTGCCTGAGATACATCTGCCATTATTTTGATTTGGTATATTTCTTGTTGCAAATGCATTTAGCACTGGCTGACATTTAGTTTGTATAAACAATCGAAAGTGTTTACAATGAAAAGTACTTGCTCAAGCAAGCCACAGTACAGAGAAATACATTCAAAATACAAGGCAAAAGACCTGTAGATAATAAAATACATTTTCATTCTTCCTTTTGCTCTGATTTTTTAGAGATGGATTTAGATACACGTAAAAAAGGAAGCACAGTTTCATCCAACACTGTCCAAAAAAACCCTAGTCACTTTTTTTTTTTTTTTAAATTGTGTTGAGGACTTCTACTTTTGTTATTTCCAGCCCTGAAGAGCTCAAATGTGCTAAGTTCCTAGGAGTCATCCTATTCCACCAATACTTCTCCCCCAAAACGGAAGAAAGAATGGCTGTTGTTTAATATAGCTTATTCTCCTGAGTGTTCCAACCAAGATAACACAGAGCTGCACATAGTAAACATGCTCAGGTGCAGCTCTATGAGTCAGTTTGCATGTTTCAGACATACATTGAAATTGGAGCATTTATTCAAGGCTTAATTCTCCTTCCACTACAGGAGCAAGGAATTTTATATATGTATTACTCCATTGGTTTCAATGTTGTGATGCCCAATTTACATGTGTGTGCATGAGAGAAACACTGAGCTATGTGCTTCTATGTGTCTCTGGTTCCACTCTTGCTGAGACAATGACAGAATTACCTTATACGAGATTGTGAAAGTGTAAGTTAAAGCTGAAGAGTTTCATTCAGAACTGACCAGAGTCTCAAATTATGCTAATAGGATTTAAATATTGTGTTGCAAGTTGTCTGCATGCATCAGCTGGAGGTAACAATTGATGAACTCAATTAGCTTTTATAGAAAGTTATCACTGATGATACTGTCTGCCTCGAGGTTGGCCAGCCTGTATAGTAAATAATGATCCTTATCTGAAACAGTTCAGTTGCCTATGAGACTGGGGATGACTGTAATTCCCTACTTCTCACAGTCTTATGTAGAAGCTCCTTATTCCCAGCAACTGTGTTAAATTGACACAATAGGCCTTGAAATTTCTGAATTATGATCCTTTACACCTGCTCTTCCAGAAGCTGCATTTAATAAGTCAGTCTCTGCATTAACATGTTTCAGTTTTTATTTCTTTTAAAGAATGAAAATTTCTAACTTTTAAATCACTGATTACATATATATATATATATACATCTTTTTCACATATTTATGTGAATGAGTACATCTCCTGCACACTGCTCTGGGAAGTTCCATGGGATATACAGCGTTTGTCTGCCAGAGAGCCACTCTCTAATTTCAGGCCATACAGGTTGCACCCACCCAGAGTCCTTCAACCAGCATTTTTTTGAAGGCCAGATGCCCCTGACATCTGTCCCTGCACTAAAATATTCCTATGTATCAAAAGAATTTGAAACAATGAGGGGAAACTATTTATGAAGCCTAATGTTAGCCCTGGGAACCTTGTCTCCCCAGATTCAGTCCCTGAGGGAAACAACACTTCCAGAGGACACCTGCCTACTTCAAATAACTCACAAACGGGGCATTTCTTCCTATCTATGAACTACAAAGAAAGCCTAAAGAGGACGATGTTGGCTGCTGTTAGTTTTTGTGGTTTGTCCACTAAATGTTTTGTGCATTAATTTATCTCTCATATACAGAGGATCTGGAATTCAAAGAGTCAGACCACAAATTATGTTAGCTAGTACAGCTAGAAGAAAAAAGCCTGAAAGTACTAAGTCATCTTGTGTATCCTCTGCTTGCATGGGTTCTTTTCCCACGCAATTAATGGATATGCCACCCATAAAGGCAGCTGGTAAGAACTGCGTCTGAATCACACAAACAAGGAGGGAGGAAAATTGTGTAAACTTTGTAGTATAAGAAGAGGATGTTTTCCTTAGTGTTTCAAGGACTTGTCTTGAATCTGATGGTACCTAACAGAGTTCAGTATTTGAGAATTTTTTGGGTGACATTGTAGCTTTGTGCTGTGTCCTTCCGTGCTCACAGAAGATGGAATATCTTCAAGGAAGGTATAGGTTAGGCAAAATTTCCTTATGCTTTGCATAAAGTGAGCATAGTCACAGTTACAAAACCATCCAGCCTACAGAGCTGCTAGGTTTGAACTGATTTCTCTCAATTTTACTGAGATCAGTAATGCCTATTTAAGCAGCCTCAAACTACTTGAACAAGCGATGGAGTCAAGCTGAGGGGCGGTCTTCAGTAAAGTCAAAATCCTGGCATCCAAAAAGTGACTATTTAAAGCCACATCTTGACTTTCAACTTACGTTGAAATGAACTCCAGTAATTTCAGACAGTATTCAAGCCATTCAGCACCTACATACCATCTTATTTTCTAACATCTCTCTCTGTCTTGGCTGTATTAATGATTCGTTAAATATTTATGAAGACACCCATTTTCATAGAACCTGTAGGATTGCATTAGTCTCTGGGTAGTATACAACCTATTCTGACAAAATTGACTGAAATCAGCAAGTAGATTTACAAGCTATTAAGCTATTCTGTGGGTTTAAAAGCTTTTAAGACTGAAGGACATACACATGTACAGAACCATGAAATACTTTTTTCCCAATATGAAGTTGAGTTAAAAAGAAGATAGGATGATTACATTTTGCAATTTCTTTGTGTTTTAATACTATATTTTACAAGCCTCAAATAAAGTTCTTGTTTCTTCTTATTGGAAAAACAAAATTACCTCTAGTTTATATGTGAAATTTTCTATATAAAGGTTGCCGTATTTGGACCTTCTGTAAGAAAATAAATACAAAGCTCATGTTTGATAGCCATCTTTGCTATCATTTGCTAAACAAGTGGCCAACATCTAATAGGATGCACTGAAGTACATATTCTGACCACCTCTGAGTCTGGAAATGTAAATGTCAAACCATTAGAAATGACAAAACTACTACAGATTTTACATAGAACATTCTCAATTTCCAGACTTGCCAAAAGAGGTGGGAAAGTCTAAAGCAAGCAGATCTGCACCAATATGCATAATTTTCAAAAAATGGTTGTTTTAACTACACTAATATTAAAAAAGCTCCGAAAGATCTGTAAACCCTCATGGTATAGCTGTTTCATCTCAAGTTTCTGATGATAATAAGTTCTCTTTTGGGGAATGGGTGGAGAATGTTGGAGTCAAGAAGGAAGAAGACCTTTTCAAACTTTTATGAAGAGAATGAGGTGGTAACTTCACCTGAGTCATACATGATATAAAATGGTTTACTCTTGACAGGCCATCATTCCTTGTCCTGTTGCAGCTGACACGGGAAGTAAAAAGTATTTCTGCCTTTAGTCTTTCTTGTAATTTAGATTGTAAGTTCACTGCAGGATGGTCTTTATTGTGATTAGATCCTTTCAGCTCTACAAGAATGCACCATGTTATTACTAATGAGGAAACAGTCTACTCTTCTTTCCATATCTCACTTAGGAGGTAATTTAGTTTTGAGTGATGGCTCGGAAGTTCTTGTGTTCAGTTCCATTCATGCCTGTGAAAATGTTTACTTGCCCTCTAGAAAAGAACGGTCCCTGATGTAAAGAATGGATCTCTGAGCCAAATCCGTGGTCAGCCATCACTTCCTCCTGAAATCCATGAGAATTCAGCCCACTGTTAGTCTCAGAGCATGAAGAAGTGGAAAGTTTTTTACAAATGACTATGTGTGCCATGCGGTTTGGGCTCTTCACATAATACATCACAAATTCTGGTAAAGGAGAATGGCCAAATAAATTATAATATTTTTTACACTGTTCTTTTTGACAGCATATTACTAGAACTGTCAATTTCTAGGATTTAACCCAAGTATTTGAGTTTTTCTTTTCTTGCTAAGAACGTAATTAAGATTGTTGGACAGTCTTTTTACATATTATGAACTTCTACTGTAAAGCTAAATGGCATTAAGTTGTCAGGAAACTATCCTGCCTGTTTTCTGACCAGAAAGTCTCATGTTTGACTTCTACCCAAAAGCTGGAATTAAATGTACATTACTGTGTAATGTTTAGATATTGATATCTTATAAAACACAGTGGATAAAAATCAGCCATAGACAAAGCCACTTGCAGAGGGTTCTGCCTCACTTATCCTTGACTGCTAACAAAAGGGAATCAGAGACTTACTATCATGTTGGAGAGAGAAATATCAAAACATGATTTTGATTTCTGAAAGAGCAGACCTGAGCAGTAATCTCTCCTCTGGAATATCAAAGGACCTTGAGAATAAAGGAGCCTGAACTATAATCTCCATTGACTTCAGTGCGTTTGGGCCAAAGAGTATTTCAACTTAATGTGGTTAAATCCTGGTATGTCTAATACAACTTTTGCCAACAAAACTAGAAGAAAAACCTTCTGATTCTTACACTGAAAGTATTAGCACACTGCCTTCCAGAGTAAAAATAATTCTGTGCATACATTCAGTTTTTAAGCAAAATGTATTATTTATACTTTGTAATTTGATTTAAGTTAAGAGAAGTACAGAAAAAGAACACTGTACTTGGTTGAAACAGCAGTGGAAGAATTTTTATAAATTATTTGTTTCGTTTCTGCAATTTAGTATGTGTTGGAAAGCTTCTTCCATGTTTAAGTGCTTTGTGGTCCTCAATACATCAATAGAACCAAGTGAAAAACACTCCTTCCAAACAACACTATAGCATGATGTGTTTCTAATTACTTCAAGATGTATTCATTTGTCTTTGCTTTTAACATTTCTTCTTTACACATTTGTATTTGTACATGAAAGCCATTTTATAATTGCTCTGTTGTATAGTCATGTATTTCACAACAGCTGAGGAGATGCGTAACTAAAACTACGTTGAAAATCTCTGTGTAGTGGGAGCTGCTTGCTGTTAGCCAGCTCGGGGTATTTGTTCCTTGCAGAGCTATTAAGAAACCCTTCAGTGAAATAACTTTGAGAGCACAAGATTAATGTTAGATGAAGATACCACTGGTGGGCTTCATTTCACCTAAAAGGGGCGTCTCGTTTCATTTAGTTATTTAGGCTTTCTGTAAAAATGAAGGGGAGTCATATGCACCTTGTATGGACCACATACTTTAGCTATCCAACTTTTGATGAAATAAACTGTTCTTCTTTGGAGAAGGCTAAGTCTCTCCTCTGATGAGAGAAGGAGCCTAAACAGACTAGTTTAGACCAAACACCTAAATTTTAGGCTGACAAATTAAGGAGGGATGGGTTCTGCCTCATCTGTTCACAATTATTTAATTGTGATTTTGCCCTTATTTCCTAACTCAGTCAGTGAGTGTCTCTGGATAAGGCCCTGTTAGTTGTGCTGTACCTTAGTGACAAGAGATCTGAAAGGTCTACCTCAAAAATAAACATAGTAAATAATAAAAATAAAAGACTATATTCCAGTGTAGATTAGTGAGTGCTCCCAAAGCACAGAAAACTTAGGAAACTAAGGAAAGATAAGCCAGGCAAAGAAAACAACTCATATGCTTAAATCACTAGACTGTTGGAGCTATGTTTTATCCCAGTAAAAAGTGAAGCTGAATGGAACAGACTCACACTGCTCTGAGGATAGGTGCCAAGTTGAAGTCTGTGCTTCTCAGCAAGCAGCTGACCCAGATAAACAATTACCAAACAGAAGACTTACTTGTACGCATTTTTTCCTTTCTGGCACCTGCTATTTTGGCCAAGTGCTGCAACAAACTCAGCTTCTGCCCCAGATATGGAAGGATCAGCTGCAATTTGGGCTCATCTCCCTTCCCAGCAGCCGTTGTAGTGGTGAGCCTGAGCATCATCTCCCATGCTGAAAGGGTGCACCGTCAGCTTTCTCCTTGGATCACACTCCTCTGGTGGTGCAAGGGCACGGAGGCTGCAGGCACGTCCAGACCCGCAGGCTTGGAGATATTTTCTTTCTTGGAAAGAGCTGGGAACTTGAAGGCATTCACTGTGCAGCTGGGACACTGCAAACAGCAGAATAAACTTTGCTGTAAAAAGGGCCATTTGGGTAAATTCGTCTCATTCCCAAGTCATTTTTGAAAGTCCCATACACCTGCACCACAGTGGATTTTCCAAATATCAAGTGAAGACTTTCTATTTCATATATACATGTGAAATATGTATAAATATATATTTTAGAAGTATTTCTTCTGAAAGCACTTGCTCTTTGTATGTATAGATGGCTAGACCTCAAAAAATGATTTAAGTGTTTTTCTTAAAAACAAGCCAAGTATTTTCAAGGCATCTGTTTTTGGTGAGAGCACACTGATCGTTTTGTAGAATATTTATATATATCTTGATACTTACAGATTTTTTTAAAAGAAAATATTTATATTGTGGTTTCTGAATCAAACAACATTAAGTATGTAAATAATGAAAGACTGGACATTTATTTTTCTTTTTTTTTTAGGGAGGTTAATTTTTTTTGAGATCTAGACTTAAATGTAAAATGAATTGAATGGGGTCAAATGCAGGTAGGTGCCTTCAGACATGAAAAAAATAAAGAGCCATTTATTTGAGAGGGAGAGAGAGATATTTTATACAATTTGATTGACACTGAATTATAAGCCTGAATTTCCTTTAATGTAAGTAAGCATAAATTACAAGTGTTTCAGATGAATGTGGGACAGATGCAACAGTTAAACTATAAAAAGCATAGGAATAATTAAACCTTTCTTATCTGAATGAATTGTGTGATATTTTTTTTTTTTTATGAGCTCCACAGCCATACAAAATTCCCTTCTTTCTGTAGCAATTGGTTTGTCAGAGGCTTTTTGGGGGACAAAGGAAACACAGGAGACATTATTCGCCTTTTTGGGATGAGTATGTTTTGAGTTGTCTTCATAATCCACAATTTGTCCCAGATTTGTCAAAAAGATTTTCCAAGTTTTGCTGACCTTTGAAATGAACTCGAGCTGAATTTACAAAGTATAGACTGACTGTCAAGTTAATCCTCTTTCCAAACTTCACAAAAAGTTTACTGTTTTATTCCAAACTATGGAAAACTCAGGATTATGGCTGAGTATTGCTTTGAGTTTTGGGGTTTGCATAAGCCTAGAAACCCAAAACTATACTCAGTGATTGTGTGAACCCACACTAAATGAATCAAAAAAGAAGAAAAAAGAGGAAAAAAAGATAATATATTGAACTCTGGGAATTTGAAAGTGCCAAAGTTTTCAGAACTTCAGTACATGAACAAGAATTATATTACAGCACCAGAAACATTCACAATAAGAGAATGACATTGTTTTTAAAATCGTTGAACTATTACATTACTTTTGGGAAAACATTTCATGATTTGGTAGCTCTAATTCCTTACACACAGACCATTCAACTATTTAAACTCAATTAAAAAAGAAGAGGACAGAAAGACTATATTTTTTTTCTAATGTATATGGAATCTAAATAATGTAACTAATAGCACATAATTAAAGGCATGAAAAAATGTTGTACTTGGATACATTAAAAAGTTGCCTTACATAGAAACTTCATAACTTACTTTCTCTTATAAATTTCACTGAAATGCATGAATAACTCTGTTTCATATGTGTAACAGCACTTTTCAGCTCTGATACCAGTCCCTGAATTCTCACATGAAGTGACTTCCATATCTGCATCTCCTTTTACAGAAGAGTGTAGGTGCAAATTTAAGCCTGAGGAGTGGCTTAGTCTCTTGGGATAGTTTTTTGCAGATTTTTTTAGTATGCTTGTATGCTTTACATATTCTGTCTGTGAATTCAGCTTAATAAAAATGACCAGCCTCTGGTAATGGTTTGAAAGGTTGCAAGTTCCTCTCACTTCATAAACAGGGAAGTATATTTCAGCTTGAAAAACTCCGCTTGGATATTCATACACTTACAGTTTATGGCTCTTTTCTTTAATTTTCTTATCTCTGAGAATGGAAACGGTCATAAGAACTAATGAATAAAGGCATTTCAAGGGA